>NC_056744.1:25747927-26037927 GCF_019279795.1 Protopterus annectens | reverse complement strand
TATCAGGAAAGGAAGGAAACAAATGGGGTACTCATAACAAATTGCTCTATACAAATTAAATTGTTTTACAATACTTATCATATTTGTGTGTGCTTTTGTGAGCAGGAGGAAGAGATTTTGAACAATGTAGGGAAAAATACACATATAACAAGGGAAGTCATGGTTTTAGCTTTCCCACAGTCTGCATGAATTTTTTCAAAATATTTTATTTACCACATAGAACTGGCAAAAGTTTAAAAATTCTAGACGTATCCATGTCTGTGTGTGTGCCTTTTGGCAGTATGTATTTGCACTTGGATGAAAACATCTGGAAAGACACACCCATATGCTATAAAATCAGGAAAAGTATGCAAAAGATTGGGTACAGATGTATACAGTAGGCCCACCACAAGCATAAAAATCTCCTTCAATTGCCAGCTGCACAGATAATTTGAAAATGCTGCTTATGAATGAACCATCTACCTATGACAGGTAGGGGACTGACAAAAATGATACAATGTTTTACACAAATGATACAATGTTTTATTAATTCAGTAAGTAGATGAACTGGTGTGTTAAGGTATCTTTGTAATGTGGCCTGAGACATGTGCATTAATAGTATTGAATAGCTGTACAATAGCAGTATTTACGACCTCTAAACCATGAAGTATGACAATTGTCAGAAATGCAGTGAATGCTTCATGCACTTGTTAATACTGTCAAACTTGCCTGAAGTTTGCACATTTGCAAAATCTATTGTTTTGACTGTTACCAGAATTGCAAAGTGTGGTTGTTGAATTTCTCACACATGTCAAACTGTGCAGCATTCTGCCTATATCCACACTGATTTCAGTCAGTAAAAAATGTACACCACATGGTTTTCACCCATACCTCTCAACCTCGTAGAGCAAGAAATCTGAACAAAGCCATATGTAAAAATGGGACAGAGGGCCAAAAATAAGGAAAATGTTTAAATATTTCTGTTACAAACTTGGAAAGTTGATAGAATAACAGGTTTTGCATTAGCATGACTTTTCTGAAGGGTGTGAATTTTGAAGCTTCAGTCTTTAATGATTTGCCACTAATTTGCCAGAAAACCACAATGTTATGAAAAACAGATCAAAAATATGAGACAAAAATCTGTACATTCTGTAATAATCTGTACAGTCAAGTGGTATGTTTTCACCCTATGAATATGAAGAAAAGTAGTAGCAAATGTACTATTTCATACTGAATAAAGTATTAAAATTTAGGACACAGTAGTACTTACCCTCACCTCTTAGTAGTAAAATTGGGGACAAAGCCAAAAATAATGGGGAACAATGACCAGAAATTATGGTCAGATTTTAAATTATGCTCATATCAGCTTAGAAAGTTGCTATAATAACAGGTATGTGATGTTCATCGTGTTTCACTGTTGCAGTCATTACACTTGGGTTATCCTGATGGCAGGCTACCCGCAGTCGGCCTGAATTCCAAAGTCCTGGTCCGGCGTCGGTTGCTGTCACCTCTTCCCTGACGTCAGGGCGCCAGGGGTATATAAGATGCAGCCAATGCCATTTTCTTCAGTCTTTCTTGCCGCGCGGTGCTCGAAGCAAAAGCAGTTCACAAGTGACGGTCGGACGACTCCTGAGATTTTCAAAATTGAATTTCAGATCTGAAGTCATCAATAAAGCTTAAGTACCCCATTGGGGAAACTTTTTCTTGCTTCAGACTGATGTCAGTAAAAGTTAACAATTGTATTTCTTGTGGGAAGCAAATACCTCATCATGATTTTCATTCTTACTGTATTCCTTGCCTAGGCCCTGACCACGATGTTGCTAGTTGTCAGTTTTTGTGCTAGATTTAACCAATGCACTATTAAGCGTTGGTTCGATTTTGCTTTACATTACTTTGGCCGAAGGTTTAACTATATAATGCTGTCGGAACAACTGACGACCGGAGTTCATAAAAAGTGCAAGGAAAAAGAAAAGGACAGGCATCCGAAGTCCAAAACCAACGACGAAGCCTCTTCTAGGCCAGTCGCCGGTTCTCAGTGAGGTGCTTTCACTGCCTCTGACACCAGCTACCTCAGAGCCACAGGCCTCCTCCGACTTCCACGTGGAGACAACTAGGCCTCTGGAAACTCAAGGTATTGGGCCTATGGAAACTATTCCCTCAGATGGGTCTGGAGCAGGCATCGGCTTCTGAGGGTGTTTTCAGACCTACACAGCTTACTATCAAGACCACTTCAGCAGCCAAGGCAAAGTCTAAAACACCTTTAAAGGCAAAGAAACAAGTACAGCATTCTCCTGGACAGTCATCCATGCCTAAGAAACAGATGCTTAAAATGGCCGAGGACCTAATTACTTTGATCAGGGGTTCCCATCCCCCTCCTGATAAAAGGCCTAGGCAAGACACTGACTATGATTCCTCTGACCAGGTTTGTATTTCTTCTGATTCCTCTTCAGAACAGGGATATTCTCTTCCTCCCTATGAGGACTCTGATGCTGAAGAATCTATCCCTTCAGCCTCTCCTCCTGAGGACTACTCTTTTGGGGAAACCCTGCACACCGTGAGGGAGAATTTCCGCTGGGAGAGCCAAGATTATTCAGAATCCAAGAAAAGGCTCAGAGACTTTCTTTTATTGCCTCAATACAGACCTCTTGCTATTCCTCCTGTGCTAGACATTGTAGATGATGTATTTTCTGAGTCTAGTCTGTCTCCGGATTCTTTACCTCCTGCACCAGTTAAACCAGATAGGTACTACAGGGTTCCAGATTCACATAAATTTATTTATAAAAACCCTGCTGCTGACCCAGAAACTATATCTCAGGGTCCCAAATGGGTCAAGGCTTCCACTGCAAAAAACCCTGTTCCCTCTGAAAGGGATTCTAGAGCACTGGACAGATGGGGGGAAAAAAGTTTACACCTCTGCTACTTTAGCTGTAAGGGCTTTAAACTGCCAGTTTCACATGCTTAAATATCAGCAATACCTAATGTCTCTGCTAAAACAGAAAATGCTGACAAACTCTGAATGTCCTGAAAACAAGGAAATGCAGGATTTATTGCATGCAGCTGAACAAGTGGGAAAGCATACTTTGCAATGTGGTTTTGATTCACTAGAGGCTTCTTGCAGGGCCGCAGTTACAGGCTCTGTCATTTGAAGGCATGCTTGGTTAAAGAAACAGAGTCTGCCCGATCATGTTAAAGCAAAATTATTGGATGCTCCATTACAGCATGATACTTTGCTTGGTGTTAAAGCAGAAGAGATGTTAAAGAAAATGGAGGATAAAGTGAAATCAATGCAGACAGTAAAGGATTTCTTACAGGTTCAGCCACCCAGATTTAGCAGGAACCGGCCTTCTAAAAATTGGTCCTTTCCAGTGTCAGACAGGCCACAAAGAGGCAGATACAGACACCCTAGAGGCAGATCTCAGCCCCAAGGCTCATACAGGCCTAAACAATGGGATGCTTCAACCTCCAAAATGATGAAGACAAATCACAACCATATAGGAAACAGTCCCAATGGCGTCCCACTACCAATGCCAAGCACTTACCTTTTGGCAGCACCCTTAGGGGGAAAACTAGCACTTTTCTCACAAAATTGGCACATGATCACCCAGGACAAATGGGTACTGAATATTGTTTCTCAGGGCTACAGGTTCCACTTTCACACCCTCCCAAGGGCAAAAGGTGTGCCAGACCTGCCACACAGTCAATGGGCAGAGGCACAAAAGCAAATTTCATCTCTCATGGACATGAGGGCTATTCAAAGAGTACCACAGCAAGAGCAGGGGCAAGGATTTTACTCAAGACTTTTTTTGGTACCCAGAAAGGACAAAGCCTGGAGACCAATACCGGACCTGTCTACTCTAAATACTTTTCTGGACGTTCCAAAATTCAAAATGTTGACACTGCAGCAACTTCTACCCATGCTGGGCAAGAAGGCTTGGCTCGTAACTTTGGACCTCAAAGAGGCATATCTGCATGTCCCAATAAGACAATCTTGCAGAACATACCTCAAATTCATAGCTGGCTCAATGCACTACCAATTCTCTGCACTGCCCTTTGGCTTATCTACTGCGACCAGGGTCTTCACAAAATGCCTGGCACCAGTAATTGCATTTTGCAGACAAAAAGGAATTCAAATATATCCCTACTTGGATGACTGCCTTATTCAAGCAGAGAGCAAGGACATTCTACTAAAGCATCTGGCGTTTGTAAAAAGATTACTAATTTGCCTAGAGTACACAGTAAACGTAAATAAATCAAAACTAGTGCCCTCTCAAGAGATAATATTCCTGGGTGCAAGCTTAAATACAACTGCCCAGATGGCTTATCTCACGCCAGACAAAGGCAACTGACTCATTACTTTCAAACGATGGCAACAAAAACCCAGTTACCTGCAAGAAAAATTCTGCAGGCTTTGAGCTTCATGGCATCCTGCATTCTGCTAATTCCATATGCAAGACTGCATATGAGGAAGCTACAATGGTATCTAAAAAGTGTTTGGACTCAACATCGCCACAGCCTGGAAACAATAATTACTCTCATTCCCTGCCTGCAACAAGAGTTTCGATGGTGGGCACTGGCCTGTCACCACAACAAGGGACAGCCATTCACTTTACCCACAGCCAGGCAGACACTAACAACAGATGAATCGGATTATGCCTGGGGGGCACACATGGCAGAAGAATGTATTCAGGGCACGTGGCCCGCAAGCCAAATGCATCTTCACATCAATCAAAAAGAGATGCTAGCTGTACAGAATGCCCTGACAGCCTTCAAGGATCTACTCCATCCAGGACAACTATTGCTAAAGACGGACAATACTACAGTCATGTGGTACATAAACAAGCAAGGGGGCACACATTCCTACCCCCTCTTCAGGCAAGCCATGACTTTGTGGAACACAGCATTGACCAATCAAGTGCATCTGCAGGCACAATTCCTGCCAGGAAAGACAAATACTCTGGCAGACGAATTAAGCAGAAACCTCATGGACCCTCACGAGTGGAAACTAGATCCACAAGTCTTCAACATGATAAAGAAATGGGGATGCCCAGACATAGATCTATTTGCCTCCCCTCACAACTGCCAACTACAGAGATTCTGCACAAGGACTTATCACACACAAGCATGGAAGGTGGACACTCTTATTATTCAGCTGGAAAACCCTGACAGTTTATACCTTTCCGCCACTGCCTCTCCTCCCCAAGGTACTCCTAAGGGTCAGACAAGAGAAGCCAAAAATGATTCTGATTGCCCCAGACTGGCCACGCCAGCACTGGTATCCAATCCTAAAGAGCTTGTCTCAAGGCCCAGCCTGGACTTCACCTCAAATTCCTCATCTTCTGACCCAACAAAACAATCAGATCCTGCACAGTCAACTCAGAACCTTAAATCTGGCTGCATGACAAATAATATAACCACACAGAACACACCTCTCTCTAAAGCAGTTATGGATGTCATTTTGGAAGCCAGGAGGCCCAGCACCAGAAAATCTTATGCAGAAAAATGGAAGATATTTTGTGCTTGGAATCAGGCACAAGGAATTGAACCGCTTGTTCCAAATATTCCTCAGATTTTACAATACCTAACTGAGATGCTGGACAAAGGCCTATCCTTCTCATCAATTAAGATCCATGCCTCTGCCATTTCAGCTCATTACAATACGGAACCTTCTATTTTTTCCCATCCTCTGCTAAGGCAGTACCGCAGAGGGGCCAAAAACATAAGGCCCCCAAGGAGAGCACCGATACCTACATGGGACCTCAATTTTGTCTTGGAAAAGCTCACACTGCCTCCTTTTGAGCCAGCCAATACAGCTGAGATAAAGTTCTTATAATGGAAAACAGCTCTGCTCCTAGCAATAACTTCAGCAAGAAGAGTCTCAGAGTTACAGGCATTAATGGCAGTGGAACCTTTTATCATTTTCCGTCCGGACAGGGTTTCTCTAAGGACAAACCCAACATTTATGCCAAAGATAGTAGCCAGTGTGGCTCTTAACCAAACCATTAATTTGCCTACTTTTTATCCAAATCTCCAAAATAAAGGGGAGAGACTTCTGCATTCTTTGGACATACACAGGCAGCTACGCTTCTACTTGGACAAAACTAAAGCTTTCAGAAAGACTGAGCAACATTTTAGTGGCATATGCTGGAGGATCACAAGGAAAGGCTATCTCAAAACAGACTATTTCAAAATGGATAGGACACTGCATTCGTTTCTGCTATGCCTAGCATGGCAAATCAGTGCCTAAGGGCATTAGGCCACATTCGACCAGGGCAGCAGCCACATCAGCAGCCTTTCTCAGAGGAGTACCAACCAAGGAAATTTTGGACGATGCAACTTGGAATTCAGTGCACACTTTTACCAAGCACTACCACTTACCTCTTTATTCTAAATCCAGAGCAGGCTTTGCCACTGCAGTCCTGCAGGGCCTCATAGCCACTCCTAATTCTATGTAGACCCAGCTGCCCAACCTCAGCTTTGGGATTCAACCCAAGTGTAATGACTGCAACAGTGAAACATGATGAACATAGTTGTGTACCTACCATAAATGTAGATGTTCGAGTGTATTCACTGTTGCAGTCCAGGTTACCCACCCACCATCCCCCTTTCTTTGCTGGGACTTATCTGTACTTATCTATTTCTGTACAACCTATGTATTGTATTTGCTTTTAGATGAAGGTATTGTTTATTTTACTGTATGTTTTTTATAAGCAATGTTTTTAGCCTACCCTTTTGGGGGCATCTGACATCTGGGGCAAGAAAAACTGAAGAAAATGGTGTCGGCTGCATCTTTTATACCGCTGGTGCACTGACGTCGGGGAAGAGGCGACAGCAACTGACGCCGGACCAGGACTTTGGAATTCAGGCTGACTGCGGGTAGCCTGCCAGCAGGATAACCCAAGTGTAATGACTGCAACAGTGAATACACTCAAACATCTACATTTATGGTAGGTACACAGCTGTACATTATGCATTTTCTGAAGGATATGAAGTCTGAAAGTCAAATGCATGTCAACATTTAGTGACTGGCATGCAATCCTGAGAGATTTGCCAGACACCTACATATTTTACGAGGCAAAAGTCTGGATGCTCATTGAAATTCTGAACAATTGAAAGGTATAGGTAGCACCTTTCAGTTATTGTTTGATGGATTGTATCATTTAAGTTTTGTTACAATTGCTAACTGGCCAGAAAGGAAACCCTAGTTTAAAATCCAGCCAACAACTAGACCAGAGGTGAATTGATGGTTGAAAACTGGTACAGAATTCAGATTTATGGCCTAATCAAAGCAATGTAGGTTAATATTGGTTTCATAGTGTGTATCTGTCAAAAACGTACACCTTTAATCCCACATACAAGCCTTTAAATAGCATAAACAGAACCCTGAGGAAGCTTTGGACCAACAGGAACAAAGGCAGTGCAAATGTGTACATGGATAAGACAAAATAGGCAAGACAAAAGAAAAGTGGCTGATAATGAATGTCCATGCCTGTAAGTGTGGAAGTTACTGTCTGATATAGAGGAACTGATGGAAGAACAGTATCTGTGACACTGAGGGAGTAAAGTAAACATGGTCATAAAAGAAGAGTTACTGGGATATTGACATACAGAGATATATGTTGAATGTCTGTAGGTGAGTGAGCATAGCTTTATTAATGAGCTGACTTTTGATATGCATATTTTAAACTTGAAATATTCTCTACATTAGCTTGCTTCTTAGAGCCAAAAGCTTATAACATGTTACATGCGTCTTCCTATAATCCCTTCATATGTCAACTTCTAATGCTTTCACTCTGGTTCAACCACAGTACACATTAATGTATTGCTTCAGAACCCGTGGAGCACCTTTCAGCTTACATGATGATGACATATAGCAATCTGCCTTATGGAAGCTGTCTGTAGATGATTCATAATGCCTTCCTGTACTCTGGATAATATTATAGCTTTTTACATGAATGTGAAATGTCTGGAAGTGTTAAAACCTCTACCATGACATGATGCATAACTGACAGTCTTGCACTGAATAAACTTGCAGGCATTTAACTTGCACTGTTTGGCTGGTTTGTTCATATTTTTTTCTTATACTGTTCAGTTATTAAAGTGATTTGGTCAGAAAAAATGACGTACCTTTGCACCTCATCAGGTAGTGCACGAAGTGCTGAATGACTTTTTTGCAATATTGTCAAATGTGTCTGGTAGCTGATTTTGTTGGTGGAAAAACTTTTTCCTTGACTATGATCACACCTATGAGCTTAAAAGTAAACTTTTCTGTAAGTGACATCATGGTAGTGAAAGCATGGAGCGTATCTACAGACTTGAATGGGTGCACTGACATGCATGCACAGAGGTACACCCATTATAGTCAATGGATGGAGTGCTCTCTCTGCCTAAAGTGATGTCAGGATGGGCCACACTAAATTTTTCTTGGACATGGTTTAATAAAACATTTATGAATAACCTTTTTATTAAAAAATGGTCCAAATAAATAGTAAATTAGAACAAAACAAATGCAGCACGACACTTAACTCAAATTCACTATATGACACTATGCACCCACGATTATGATTAGATCACGTTAACATTTTTTTCATGTTATTTTGCATAATTTAACAAGCCACGGCGGAAAATAGGCCGTTTGGTCTAGTCTGCTTATTTTATATAGATGAGCAGATAGAGAAATAGATAGCTAGACAGATAAGCTAGACAGATAGATAGATATGTGGAACAGGGATGAAAAATAATAAGTGGTGTATCTTTTTACATAAAATGAGGACTGAAATAAAAAAAATGACTGAAAGAATAGAGGAGGCACTGTGGGGCCACACCAAAGAACAGCAGCACAGTATGAGCAGGTGTATTATTCTGGGGAAAAAGATTGGAAATAATGAACTGTTAAATGGCAGCCTTAGGATCGCAGACAAACAGGATGTATTATTGATGGTGTCTTTAGTGCACCAGCTGCAAAGTGGAGACCCTTGCCACCTAACAACAGCCTCACTCTTGCCCTGTGCCCCACCTAGTATTTCTGAGGAGCAGTCTTAAATGCCCTCTCCAAGGCCAGAAATATAGCCTCTGTGGGACCAGACAACATCCCAGGCTGTGTTCTACATCAGTTAAAACAGGAATGGTTCTCTGGTTTGATTCTCGGCTGGGGTGCCTTCTGTGCGGAGTCTGCATGTCCTCCCTGTGGTCGTGTGGGTTTCCTCCCACATCCCAAAGACATGCAGTAGGTGAATTGAACACTCTAAATTGGCCCTAGGTGTGAGCGTGTGCATGTGTATGCCTTATGTGGAAGGTTGGGTGCCGCGCTAGCAACTCGACACTGTAAAACTCCACTGCCAGTCATGAGCGGACAGACGATCCACTGTGGTCACCCTTAACCGGGAAAAAGCCGAAAAAAGAAGAAGAAGCATCACCATTGGGCACGTTTTTCAATCACAGCCTAACCACTGCTTTCATCCCAGTGGAGTGGAAAACAGCTACTGTCATCCCTTTGCACAAAGTGGGTGCATCCACGGACCCTGGGAACTATAGACTCGTTAGCCTCACCAGTCTTCTCTGCAAGGCCGTGGAACAAATCATCATGGACCTTAAATCTCCAAACGCTCGACCCCACCCAGTTTGGCTTTGTCAAGGGAAGATCATGTCTGTTAAACATGGTGGACTTCTTTGTGACAGTCACCAAAGCCCTAGATGAGGGCAAATCTGTCTAGACTTAGCCAAGGCCTTTGACACAATCCCCCACTCAGTCATCATTGATAAACTCAACCAGCTGGGTATCAATCCATATACTGTCAGGTGGGTTGCAAACTGGCTCACTGATATAACTCATACGGTCAAAATAGGGGAATCCACCTCCTTCAGAAGACTCTGTAACCAGTGGGACCCCTACTGTTTGGAACCTACTTCTCAGAAGTACAGCCTAAAACTAAAGGACTGTGGATGTTTGCTGATGACTGCAAACTGGGAGAGATCACTGAAACTCCTAGCGATGTCAGCATCATTCAAGAGAGTCTTATGCAGACTAATAACTGGTGACTAAGTCATTGTCTTAAACTTAATGCAAAAAATGCATTATTATCCCCTTCGGCAAGGGTGATGTTCCTGGCAACTACCACATCAGCAGCAGTAATGTAAGCACACAGTCAATGGTGAGAGATCCGGGCACACAGGTCAATAGCAGCCTTAACTTCAATCACCATGTCTCCACAGTGGTAAGAAGGGTATTTTATATTGCTCATCTCATACGTAAGAGCATTGACTCCAGAAAAAGAGAGGTTGTAACTCCCCTGTACCCTTCCCTCATCAGGCCAATAATAGAGTGCAATGCTCTCTTTGGTATGTTCCTTTCTAAACACCTGCAGCAATTGGAGAGACCACAAAGGTTTCTTACAAAGAAAATTCAGGGTCTTTGAGATCTGTCTTATGCAGACAGACTAAAATCATTGTCACTTTACTCTACTGCATACAGACTGCTCAGAGGCAACCTGTGCCTTGCATATCGAGCAATCTCTTACCCAGCTTTAATGGAAGTGCTGCATATTTACAAGTCAAATAGCACATGGATCATTCACTCAAAGGACCTCAACCCGGTGTGTGACATCAACAGAACTTGCTGGAGAGACAGATTTGTTTCACAGAGGTTGCTCCACCTTTGGAACAAGCTTCCTGTCCATGTTAACCATAGCTCAATAAAGCGGATTTCCAGTTTTATTCTTTGGTTGCACTTCATGTTTATCATTCCTGTTCATGTTAAACAAAGCCCCTCGTTGACCTTTAAGTGTAATTTGGACTTTTGAATGAATAACTGGAAATTCACCCCGGGGGTTCCACTAGTGTCCGTCTTGGACAGGGGCAATAGGTGCTGATTTTAGTGTCTAATTGAACCAGACATCCTTGGGAACACTGGTTGAACTTGGCTAGGCTTGTAAGGGTCCTGGAGCCATTAGCCTAGTAACATCTTATGATCCTATGACCCTAAGAAAATGTTCTGTATTTGGACTGCAAGTCATATGGCTGTGGCTCTCAACTACCTGTTAGAGATATACAGTGTAGGCCTAAACTACATTTCAACTGAAGTAAATTTGGCAGCAGTTTTAAATTTACAAGCAGCCAAGACTCACCAACCCTGTGACTGGACATTCCAATGCCCGTGTATCAGATGAACCTTATTGCACAGCATCCTAATATAAGACCACCCTAGTTTGTAGGATATAAAAACTATGCAAACCATCACAAAGCTTTGTCCCTCTTCTCTGCATCATAAAGGCTACTAAGGAGACCTCTGCCTCACACATACCTCAACAGACTCTATCCTATCATTTGTAAGTCTAATAGTGTAAACACTGATCAATGTATCTCAATTTATTTTGTAACATAAACAGGGCATGTTGGAGGGATATATATATATATATATATATATATATATATATATATATATATATATATATATATATGTACACACACACACACACACACACACATATATATATATTTATGTATATATATATATATATATATATATATATATATACACACACACACACACACACACACACACACACACACACACACACACACACGCACACACACACACACACACACACACACACACACACACACACACACACACACACATATATTTTATACCACTCCTATCTCTACTCCATAAAAGGTAAAGTACTTCTCTTACTCTATTCAAATAATCAAATGAAATTTGGATGACTGGATGGAAAACTGTAAATCCCCCCACCCGTCTTAGCACCCATGTCCCTTATGGAAAGGGGCAAGAATTGAATGCCCCAACATATCCTTATTCTGCATGACTCTGGGTTATACATACACAAAAACTAAGGACTAAAAACTACCACGGGAATGTATGGCTAGACTTTTTAAGATGCCATTACAGTCTGTAGGAATAATGTTTATGTCATGAAAAATACTCTTAGGTTCATAGGTAAGTGCTAGGCAATCATTCTGCAAACCATTCCAAGCCTAGCCAATAACCAGAGGCCAGAATTAAGCCCTCATGCCAAACCTCCTACTGAATGGTCCTACAAGTGTTTTCCCATATGACCTTCCGCAAAGGTAGGTTCTGCTTGTGTACTGCCCTTCTTTTATATCTAAACTAACCATGAAGTCCAAAATAAATCTGAAGTAATGCCTACCGATTTTCTTTGCACAGTACTTTTGACAACAAAGACTAATTGCTTCATTGCATGGATGTTTGGTGGTAACTAAGGTTATCCAAAATCATTGCAAAAAGTTAGTCATCTGTCTCTATTTAAGGGCTGAAAGGGAAAGAAAAAGATACCATGAAATTCTTCTGAAAAGATACAATGAAATTGTTCTGAGCAGTTACACAGAAAGCAAACATACATGTTAGCCACACAATGAGCTCCATTCAGTACAGTACGCAACTGCTGTTCATTGGCAGAAAGGAATTCTATAACACTTATAATTAGATGGCTAGCCTGACCCTAAATTGTTACATTTCTTGTAGTTTTCTGTCCTTAAATGAGATTTCTGAGGGAAATAGTAGCCTGTTGTTGCCCACAGTGAAAGAAAGTTGCCAAACAATGATTTTGAAAATGTTTTCAAGCTGCACACTGTTCTGTTGCATACAATACGGTAAGGACTTGCCTGACTCACCAAGTTCAGTTCACTAAGGCAGTATCTATATCAAAGCATTTTTGCAGTGCTTCCTGGATGACATTTGTGCCACAAAAACTAGGTTTTCCCTGCATGTTTGTGAAGCATTACAAAATGGATGTGAATTCCAGGTCCACATATTCCTTTAGTGGCACCATAATCTATGGCATTTTGTCAAGAGCATCTGCTTAAGATGCCCATATGGATACTCTATCCTATCTCGGTTGCAGAGGTCTATGGCAGCAGATCTGAAAGCTTTATTTATGGTAATGCTAAATCTGTGAGTAGGGCTCTGAATGCAATAAGGTTCCCTCCCTCCATCCAACTCTTCCTGGCTCTTTTTCCTTTGTACCTTGTACCCGCGGTGGTGGTGCTGCGGTAGCATTTTCGCCTCACAGTAAGACGCTGTCTGGTTCGATTCTCAGCTAGAGCATCTTCTGCGTGGAAACATGCATGAATGGGCGTACCTTCGTTGAAGGTTGTGCGTCAGGGCTGGTAACTTGGCATGTAAAAATCAACTACCAGTCTTTAGCGGACCAGAGTTCCGCTGTGGTGACCCCTAACCGGGAAAAGCCGAAAGACACAACAACAACAATCTACACATTGTAAGAACTGGATAGGTATGGGAAATCTAGAGATGATGTCATAGTGAAGGAAAGGTTAAGTAGCTTGAGAAAGTTCTAATTTTCAAGCAGTCCTATGTTCTACAGCCTAAGCTCTACTCACAGACATAGTATTATGGTAAGTACCCAGCTGACAGAAATAGTCTTATGGTAAGTTTTCAACTTGCAGATGTAACATTATGATAAGTAATTATTAACATTTGTGTATTCTTGGTATTTATGAAGGAAGATTTACCAAACTCAGCCAGTAGAAGTACCCAGGCTGGTGCAAGGACTTGGTCCTACTTATTATGCAGTAGTAAAGGTTCTGAAGAAATCCAAAACCTAAGGTGCACAAGACAGTGAGGATTTAATGGGATTCACTCTAAAATTCTTACCTATTTCAGTTCTGTATTTCTAACACCACTAGCTTGAATTTTTAATGAATCCTAATAGGCTGGTAAGTTTCTTGAAGATTGGAAGAAGGCACATTTGATTCCTTTAAGTGGGACAAGCAAGGAGCTAAAATCTTATCATCCTTTCAGTTTGTAGAGAAAAAGATGAAACTTTTATTGAAGAAAAGAATTTTAATTATCTGGATTCCACATAATGGATTTGTAATAGGAAATGTATACCAAATAAATATAAGTTTTTGAAGCAGTAACCACATCGTGTAAGAAGGAGGCTCTGGGTGTGACCTACATAGAGAGACCTGATGAAGCTCTGGGTGTTGAAATTGATACCTGATACTTGGTGTTCTTTTATATTCATTTAATTAATTTGTTTATTTAGTAAAATGACATTTGAAGTCTGTGTTGTGTTCATGACTGTAGTACTGAAAGTGGAACCATGCAAGGATTTTTTTAACATGAGATGGAAGTGGTATTTCCTATTAAATTTGTAAGAAGATGTGGGACTACACAATAAATTACCAAACAGTATAGGCAGATTTGAATCATGAGTAAAAGACTGGTTAGAGAACAGGTCACAGACTGTAACAGGTAAATTGAGTTTATTTAAATGCAGGGTGGTTAACAGTGAGGTGCCATATCACTGTGACCAACGTTGAAGAAGCTGGTCTTGAAGGAAAAGTTTACATTTGTTTCATGAGGCACAACACTGCTGATACACACAATAATGTACAAAAGATAAGAAAAGACTTGTCAAGACAGGATGTGTAATCTGAATATAGTAGCTTCAATCAAGTGCATTAATACAAATTAAAGTTTCAGGGAAGCAGAAACTCAAGACAGGACTGCACTTGCACGTTCAGGTTACTAAAGTTGTCCTGTTTTATTCCTCAGTATGCAAAGAAACATGATTCCAATCTAAACACACTGCATGGTCTGGGTTTCCTAGAAAATACCAATCATTCCAATGTGAATGCACAAAGCTATGAGCAGAAGATTGGCATCATTTTTCTTAAGTTAATGTTCATGCTGGGAGGTCTGCATACCCCCTACCTACTACTTAATCTAATTACTTCTGAAGTTTCCAGTGTTCATAAAAAAGAAAAGAAATTCATACTGTTTGTGCACACATCAAGTATTTACCTTTTCATTGTCTTTGATGAATTATCTGGAAAGCGCTACATTATTTTGAATTTAATTTGAACAGTTGTGTTTTGGCAGAAGATACAACTTCCATGTAATCCAGCTTCAGGATCTGATGAAAACAACACTTATTACAAAAAAAAACAAACAAAAAAAAAACAAACAAAAAAAAAAAACAAAACAAAAAAAAAAAGCAAAAACTAAGATGTTAGCAATAAAGTGTTTTTTGGAGTTATGACGTTGCTCAGTTTTAACTAGTCAATGTGGTACAAGGTTAAGTTGAGGACCAGAGTGCCCACAGGAGTTGGTTAAAGTAAAAAGTGTTATACCGGTCAGAAATCTCTAGCTTCATGTGGAATCAGTGATACAAGTATAACTGCTTTCTGTTTTACTTTGGGTTTTTTTGAATGTCATCACACAGTGATTGTAGTAAGTCATGCACAATTACAAGTACCTATATAATGGCTGTCTGAATGACGTGTCATTTGAGGAGATTTAAATGAAGGGTTACAGAGAAGCTAAAACAATGATTTCCTTTCCATTGTTTTATCCTAATATTTGCAGAAATATAGATTTCAACAGCACATAAGGACTGTTTATCTAACAAGTTAGTTGCACTGCCTTGTAGTATTAATGCACATCCTAATTAACAAACACAACTGTTTTCCTCCTCCATTCAAATGTAGTTATTACCAGCATGCTTTCTTGCATTCATGAATTGTATCTCTATTTTGAATTTTTCCATTGAGGATGGCTGCTGCAATTGTCAACCACCTTTTCCATGAAAATGTACTCAGCCTTAACTCCCACGAATCTGCCACCTTCAGCCTTCCAGTCATGTCCTTGTGCCCTCATGTTTGCTTTTATTTAAGCACATATTCAGTCTTACTCAACTTTCCTTGGGGTTCTTAAATCTGTCCTATAGTTCTTCTGTCAGTTTTTTTCAATTATGTACAAATAACACTGCCATATACTTTCTTTGTGAGGCTTTTGTTGAAAATCTTCTATGTTTTCTGTTGTCTTTTTCTGTATTGTGTTAGTCCTGTCCCTTTGCTGGTGAATGTGAAAAATCCTGAACTGTACAATATACTCTAGATGAAGTCACTCCAGCTGTTACTGGAGATGAATTTAAGGCTTCTACCAGTGATGTCACATGTACCCTACCAGCCTTCTTTGGCGTTTTGTTACGCTGACTGCTTACCTTCAGATCATCTGATATAAGTACTCTGGGGGGGCATTTTTAATTTTGTTGTTGCTGTTGCATTTCTTCCAGCTGTATGCTGTTTTGCTGGTTATTTCTTCCCAGACGAATTCTTTTTATATTGCTCTGAATTTAAACCATGATGTTTAGAGTTCCACTCCAGCATTGCCAATGTCTTTACATTATTTGTATACCTTCTTGTATATTAGACTTGGGGTGTCTTCGTGTGAGTCATGAGCAAAAACAGAAAACTTGTCCTTCCAGGCTTTCTGTAATGCCATTTATGTAAACAATAAAAAGGAAAAGCCTCAGTACTGACCACTTGTGGAGTGTCAGTGGTAACCATTCCTTTAGCTGGGCAGATTCCATTAATGATTACTCTCTGTGTCCCTTTGTGTAAGCACTGTCTTATTCATGCCACAGTCTTATTATCCACTGTAAAGCTATGTAATCTGTTCACAGTTTGTCCAGTTCTGTGTCAAATAACTTGCTGAAATGTTAGCAGACCAATTCTGCATCCCCTTCAGTGTTTACTTTCTGAGTTCCCCAGGTTAAAGAGTTTTTATTATATTTGTCTGGCCATGTCATTCCTGATGAAAGCCATACTGGCTTTTGTCCTGTGACCCTTTGGATTCTACATTTGACAAAATGATTTTTCTTTTGCAGTGATTCCATGATTTTGTCAACAGCTGAAGTCAGACTGATAGGATGATGATTATCAACCTCTAACTCCTGTGAAGGAGAATTGCATATGTCCTCTGTCAGTGTTTAGGAACCTTACCCTTCTCATATGGTTTAGTGAAAAAATGTCATTACAGGTACAACTAGTTTTTTCTTGCTGTATTGCTATTAGAAGTCAGGATGCCTCTCAACAGACTGATATTTGCCAGAAAATGGCAAATTTCTTCTTAAAATAACAGGGTACCACAAAATACTGAGTGACCCCTTTAAATCATGATTTATAATATTTTCTGCTTTGTAGCTCACCAGCCTTACATCTTTAGCCCACACCCATAACTGGATGAGAGAAGATGGGTACAAGTTCAATAAATGTTCTGGATAAGTGTTTAGAGTGGGAGCTTAAAGAGTTCAACATAGTTCTTTGTAATTCTGCATAAATAATGTGAAATAATCTAACCAACAGAAGAGAGAGAGAGATTGGTAAATGTGCTACTAAAGAAAAAGTGAACAAAGGTATTTTAAGGACAGGAACAAGAGAGGCAATTACGTATACATTCCAGGCGTTATATAACATGCTAGTAAGAATAATAGATCCATTGTGTAGGTACCTATTTGGCGTGTTACAGCAGTAAAATGGCATTAGTTGTCACAGAACCTACTTTAAGTCGTGTCACTTAATGGAGGGTCACCTACTCCAGTTGGAAGAATCCTGTACCTGTCAGAAGCTTATTATTGCCTCCCAATGTTATCTCTCTGCTTAGCTTTAACCTAGAAGCTTGTCATCTTGTGTGAGTGTGATTGAGTGAGAGGCAGTTCCTAGATGTCCATTGCATAGAGTGAGAGTGGAAGAGAGGGAGAAAATGCTGAGAGGTGCGAATGTTAGAGCACTACAAGTGTCTAACACAACAGAAAAAAGGGGCTTGAAGTGACAAAATGGCTGCCTACTTGCAATGGCCCCTCCATGTGCTGCTGCCCCATCACGGCTCCTGAACATCACTTCATTTAATTGCAAATGGATGTACTAGCAATCTTCTGCCTCAGACCAGAGCATATTGCTACCTGCACTCCTACTGTTGTGGATTTGTGGCTTGTTGCTGGTGTTTGTTAAAATGCATATGGACACACTGCAGTGTTACCTGAGAGTTGCTGTGATTTTCTTCTCCCTAGTTTCTTTTTTGTTTGTCTGTCTTTTCCTCTGTTATTCTGTTGCTGCGGTAGCGTTGTCGCCTCACAGTAAGATGCCGTCCGGTTCGACTCTCAGTTAGAGCGTCTTCTGCATGGAGACATGCGTGAATGGGCGTACCTTCATTGAAGGTTGTGCGTCAGGGCTGGCAACTCGGTACGTAAAAATCAACTGCCAATCATTAGCAGACCGGAGTTCCGCTGTGGCGACCCCTAACCGGGAAAAGCCGAAAGTCACAACAACAACATTCTGTTACATAAATTGTCATGCTGTCACTTCTTTTTCTTCTTCTTCTTTTTTTTTCCAAGTTATTTATTTTATTTGTTTGTTAACAAGATAAGCCCACTGGACAAAATTATTCTTTTTCAGGGGTGACCTGGGAGTACTTTCTGGTTTATTGACTTACACACAGTCATGGAGTAGGTAAGTGGATGTGGAAGGAATCAAACTCTGTCCACTGGCAGCTCATTTATCCTCTGTTCTGCCAGACAACATTTAAAATTTGTTTCTAAGTGGTGGTATCCCACAATCCTGTTGGGAGTGGGAAGACTTTATGATGTTCTTCGTTCCACATTGCTGCAGTCCTAACTATTGGGTAGTCCGCTGTCCAGTCGGCCCGAATACCAGAGTATATGGCTGACGTCGGTCAGGGCGCATTAGACTGACGTCAGTACGTCAGGGTACTAATGCGCATGACCGACGTCATATCCTCAGTCTTTTTTGCCGCATGGTCCGATGCAGAAGCAGTTTTGCGAGTGCAGGTTGGCGTTCTGAAATTTTCTGAAGTCGGAGTTTCAGACCGAATCAGAGTTGGCTAAGTACCCCGTTGGGGAACATTTTGGTTTTTTCTTGCCTCAGTATTTAACCGGATGTCAGAAAAAGTGAATAACTGTATTTCTTGTGGGAAACAGATACCTCATAGGGATTACCATACCTTGTGTATACCTTGTTTAGGGCCTGAGCACGACGTTGTTGGATGCCGCTCTTGTGCTAGGTTTAACAAACGCACTATTAAGAGAAGGTTAGACTGTGCCAGGTTAGTGTTTGGGAAGCGTTGTAATTATAAAATGCCATCGGATGCTCCGACGCCCGCTTCGCCCAAAAAGCGCAAGGACAAATCAGCGAAGCCTAGGGTTGATGAACCGGCAGTCCTGGACGTCGGTTCTTTAGAAGGCTCAGTGGAGCCAGAGGTTTTGCCAGGAGTTTCTTTGGAGTCTCAGGCAGAGACTTTACTGTTACAGGATGTGCCTTCTCAGGAGGTAGGCCAGGCTGAGGGGGCTTCTCAGGTAACTGTTCTTCCCTCTCTTCCCAAGGGAGTTAGAGCCTCTCCTTCTGTTTCCAAAACTTCTCTGAGAGCTAGGCCAAGTTTAGCTTCAGTGGGGGCTTCTCCTAGCACTTCAGGTTCTATGCCTAAGAAACATATGCTTAAAATGGCAGAAGATTTGATTACTATGATTAGAGGTTCTATGCCCCCTCCTGATAAGAGGCCTAGGGTGGAACCTGAGTTTGATAGTTTTGAACAGTGTTCAGAGGCTTCTGAGGCTTCTATGAAGATTTGCAGGAGTATCCTCCTTATTCTGATTCTGATGTGGATGATTCCACTCCTACAGCTTCTCCTCCTGAGGATTTCTCATTTTCAGAGACTCTGCATTCCATGAGGGAGCACTTTAAATGGGAAGGCCAGGATTACTCTGATTCCAGGAAAAGGCTTAGGGAATTCTTGTTTTTACCCCAGCATAGGCCCTTAGCTATACCTCCTGTGTTGAATGTGGTGGAAGATGTTTTTGCAGAGGCTTTCCTGAACCCTGACTCTTTGCCTCCTGCTCCTGTTAAACCTGATAGGTACTATAAGGTGCCCAAGCTCATAAGTATTTGTTTAAGAGTCCTAGGGCGGATCCAGAAACTGTTTCTCAGGGGCCTAAAGGTGTTAAGGCCTCTGTGGTTAAAAATCCTGTTCCCACTGATAAAGAGGCAAGGGCTTTGGATAGGTGGGGAAAGAAAGTGTATACTTCTTCCACTCTAGCCATGAGAGCGTTGAATTGTCAGTTTCACATGCTAAAATATCAAAATTATCTCCTTTCACAATTGAAATCTAAGGTGGATGCTTTGGCAGAAGGTATTGAGTGTAAAGAGTTGCTGGATTTAGTTCATGTGTCTGAACAAGTGGGTAAGCATTCTTTGCAATGTGGTTTTGATGCTGTACAGGCCTCCTCGAGGGTGGCTGCCACTAGTTCTGTTCTTCACAGGCATGCCTGGTTGAGGGATCAGAATTTAGCTGAGCATGTTAAGACAAGGATTTTGGATGCTCCTTTACAGTCTGATGTGTTGTTTGGTTCGCCTGTGGAAGCAGTTTTAAAGAAAATGGAGGACAAAGCTAAGTCTATGCAAACTGTTAAAGATTTTTGGCAGGTGCAGCCACCAAGTTTAGTAGAAATTGGCCTGCTAAGGGGTGGACATATCCTGCTTATGATTCCCAGTCTAGGGGTAGGTCTAGACGTGGTAGGGGCAGAGCTCAAGGTTCCTTTAGGCCTAGAACAGGGAGTTCACCTGCTCAGACTTCTGGTGAGGGCAGGGGTCAGTCCTTTCGTAAACAGACCCAATGACCTGCCTTTTCAGCTGCCAGTAGATTCTCGTTTGGCAGCTCCTTTGGGAGGAAGACTGTCTCTTTTCAAAGGAAATTGGGATTTAATTACTCAAGACAGATGGGTGTTGGATATCATTCACCACGGTTACAGGTTTTATTTCCATACATTGCCCCCTTTCAAAGGCATGCCAGACGTTCCTCCTCCACAAAGAAAAGAGGCTCACAAGCAAATTTCTCAGTTACTCCAGATGGGGGCCATTCAGCCAGTCCCTGTATCAGAAAGGGGCCTAGGATTTTATTCTCGCCTGTTCCTAGTACCAAAGAAGGGGAACACGTGGAGACCAATTTTGGATTTATCTCTCCTCAACACTTATCTGGACATTCCCAAGTTCAAGATGTTGACGTTACAACAGCTTTTACCTCTGCTGGGCAAAGATCACTGGATGGTAACTTTAGATCTCAAGGAAGCTTACTTTCATGTGCCTATAAGGCTAAGTTGCAGGAAGTATCTGCGGTTTCGAGCTGGAAATTCTCATTATCAGTTCTCTGCATTGCCCTTTGGCTTATCTACTGCCCAGAGTATTCACAAAGGTTCTGGCTCCAGTGATAGCTTACTTCAGGCTACAAGGAATTCAAATCTATCCTTACCTGGACGACTGCCTGATTCTGGCTCAAGAAAAGGAAGACCTTCTACAGCATCTGGAATATGTTATAGCAGTGCTAAGATGCCTAGGGTATTCTGTGAACGAAATAAAGTCCAGTCTAGTACCCTCTCAAGACATGTGCTTTCTGGGTGTGAGACTGAATACAGCAGCCCAGATGGCCTTTTTAACCCCGGACAAACAAAGAAGTCTATCCCTTTACTTCCATCAACTATCTCATCAGTCCGTGCTGACTGCAAGGACAGTCCTTCAAGCATTAGGGTTCATGGCATCTTGTATTCTGGTGCTTCCCAATGCCAAACTGCATATGAGGAAGCTGCAATGGTATCTCAAAATGTATGGACACAGCACTGCCAGGATTTGGACACTGTCATTCAAATAATACCTTGCCTTCAAAAAGAATTTTTGTGGTGGGCTCAGGAATGTCACCTAAACAAGGGACTCTCTGTGACCCGGCCAGAGGCGAGTCAGATTTTAACGACAGATGCCTCGGACATTGCTTGGGGAGCTCATCTAAATGGAAAGTGGATACAAGACAAGTGGCCTGCCAGACTACAGCATCTACATATCAACATGAAGGAGATGTTAGCAGTCCAGTTTGCATTAATGGCTTTCAAGGAGTTACTTCTTCCAGGGCAGGTGTTGATTCTAACAGACAACACAACTGTCATGTGGTACATCAACAAACAAGGGGAACACATTCTTATCCTCTATGCAGGCAAGCAATGATTTTATGGGAGACTGCGCCAGCTTGCAACTAACTCTTCAGGCAAGGTTTCTGCCGAGCACAGAACTCCTTAGCAGATGTGTTAAGCAGACAAATCATGGATCCCCACGAGTGGAAACTGGATCTTCATGTATTTCAGACATTGACAGTGTCATGGGGAACTCCAGACATAGATCTGTTCGCTTCTCCACTAAACCACCAGCTGCCAAAGTTTTGCACAAAGGGGTTTCATCACACAGCTTGGAAAGTGGATGCTCTTTCTTTCAGTTGGAAAAATCTTCATGTGTATGCCTTTCCACCTCTGCCTCTTCTTCCAAAGGTGCTCTTAAAGGTCAGACAAGACAAGCCAAGGATGATTTTAATAGCTCCAGATTGGCCTCGCAACACTGGTACCCACTACTAAGGAGTCTGGTAAGGAAGCCTCCATGGCCTTTACCTCTGATTCCACATCTGTTATCTCAGAAGGACGGTCATCTGCTCAATGTCAAGCTTCACTCACTTCATCTAACAGCCTGGCATATTCTGTGTTGAAACACAGTAGGTCTCAACTTCCTCAACAAGTTTTAAATGTGATTATGGAAGCTAGAAGACCTAGTACAAGGAAAGTGTATGCAGAAAAATGGAAGAGGTTTTTATTTTGGAGTACAGCAAAGAATTTGGAGATTTCTGAGCCTAGTTTGAATGGGGCTCTTCAATATCTTACTGAGTTATTGGACAAAGGTTTGTCCTTCTCTTCCATTAAGATTCATGCTGCAGCAATTTCAGCTCACTATGATTGTGACCCACCATTGTTTTCGCATCCTTTGTTCAAGCAGTTTCTTAGAGGGGCAAAGAATATAAGACCCCCACGTAGAGCTCCTACTCCTGCTTGGGATCTCAATTTTGTGTTGGAAAAACTTACTCTACAACCTTTTGAGCCTGCGGCTACTGCTGAATTGAAATACTTGTCATGGAAGACTGCTTTTCTGTTGGCTATTACTTCTGCAAGAAGGGTGTCTGAGTTGCAGGCCCTTATGGCAGTAGAGCCCTTTTTGATTTTCCATAAGGATAGGGTATCATTACGTACTAATCCTTCCTTTATGCCTAAGGTGGTTTCTAGTGTGGCTTTAAACCAAACTATTCATTTGCCTACTTTTTATGCAGACCCCCAAAATAAAGGGGAAAAGATTTTGCACACTTTAGATGTACATAGGCAATTGCGTTATTATTTAAGCAGGACTAAGGATTTTAGGCAGTCTCAGCAGTTGTTTGTTTCTTTTGCTTTGAGTTCGCAGGGCAAGCCTGTGTCAAAACAAACTATTTCTAGGTGGATTGGGTTTTGCATTGCATTTTGTTATTCCCATCATGGCAAGGAGATTCCAGCTGGGATTAGGCCTCATTCCACTAGGGCTACTGCCACTTCAACAGCATTTCTAAGGGGGGTGGCAACTAAGGACATTTTGGAGGCAGCTACTTGGAGTTCAGTGCATACTTTCTCTAAGCATTATCACCTTCCTCTCTACTCTAAGTCTAGGGCTGGTTTTGCCACAGCTATTTTGCAAGGCATGTTGTCAGCTCCTGCTTCTTTATGATTTGCCAGCCTCCCTTACCTCTGCTTTGGGATTCTACCCAATAGTTAGGACTGCAGCAATGTGGAACGAAGAACATAGTACAGTTTTGTACCTACCATAAATGTAGATGTTCGAGGATCCACATTGCTGCAGTCCAATTTACCCCTCCTTCCCCTCTGTGTTTAGGGGTGGTTGTGTAGGTGAGGTTTTATGCTGATATTTTTGTATATATTTTTGTATATATTGTACATATTTCTGGTGCAGGTATATTGGGCCTTGTCTTTTTAGGGTCTTCTGACATCTGGGGCAAGAAAAGACTGAGGATATGACGTCGGTCATGCGCATTAGTACCCTGACGTACTGACGTCAGTCTAATGCGCCCTGACCGACGTCAGCCATATACTCTGGTATTCGGGCCGACTGGACAGCGGACTACCCAATAGTTAGGACTGCAGCAATGTGGATCCTCGAACATCTACATTTATGGTAGGTACAAAACTGTACTTTGTTAAGCATGCAGCTTTCATTCTAATTAGCTGTCCAGACTTTTGTCTAGATGTTCTTGCTTTTCATGTGCCTTTGTTAAAATTATGACATCTGCAGGTTGAATGGTATGGTGGGAAGCACTGCATACTGTCAGTCAGTTTTTCAAGATTTTGTTAGCATCTCCAACTGCGGTGGTGGTGCTGCGGTAGCATTGTCGCCTCACAGTAAGACACTGTCCTGTTCGATTCTCAGCTAGAGCGTCTTCTGTGTGGAGACATGCCTGAATGGGTGTACCTTCGTTGAAGATTGTGAGTCAGAGCTGGCAACTCGGCATGTAAAAATCTACTGCCAATCATTAGCAGACCGGAGTTCTGCTGTGGCGACCCCTAACCGGGAAAAGCCGAAAGACACAACAACAACAACATTAGCGTCTCCAAAGAACATAATTTCTTTCCCTTTTTTCTTGCAATATTATTTTCCTTCTCTGTACTGGATCCATTCAAACAGATATTGAGAGAGTGAGAAAGCTAAAGTGAGGCAGAGTGAGACAGATAACCTGGAGATAGCTCTTATTGGTAGACAACCAGTGCCACTCTTTGGCAAGTCAGAGACACTATTAGTATATTCCAGGCTAAACCTCTTGCAAAAACTACACATTGCAGCTGTCTACATTTCTCCCAATACAGTCACTAAAAAGCATAGACTTACGTGAAGGCATTCTATCTACTTTTAAAAAGAATGTAATAATTTAAAATGGTATTAACATAGACTTGACTTTGCTATGTATGAAACCATGACATTTTAAATCCATCACAGCCTTACATTAACCCTCTTTGGTTATATACAGCTAATAACAGACTGTAGTAGAACTGATAAAACCTCGATGATAGCAACTACACCATATACTAGACTACGCATTAACAACTAAAAGCATACATGCACACATACCTCTTAACCTCTTATAGCTAGACTTCCAGACAAAGCCAAAATAATGGAGAACAAAGTCTCAAAATCAGGGAAAGATTTTAAATATTGCTCTTATAAATGTAGAAAGTTACTAGAATACCACTTTGCATTAGTGTGCATTTTCTGATGGATTGGATATTAAGTTTGAAACTTGAATGTCTGTCATTTTAGTCACTTCTGTCTTCAATGATTTGCCAGAAAAAACATACATTTTGTGATGAACAGATCAAAAAATATGAGGCAAAAATCTGGAGATTCTGCAAAATTCAGAGCAGTTGAGACATCTGCATGTACACACTGGAGGACCACTTTCAGACACTCTTAGCGATCAATGTGCAACCTACATTATATGGGGGCAAAACAAAAATATCACGTGGACTACATATAAAAAACATTTCACAGAAAATTCCTTTAAGTCTCTTCTTAAAGCAATGTAACTGGGCTCCTCTACAATACTCACCACTTGATGATGCAATTTATTATTTCAATGATATATCCCCAACTCAATAGCCCCACTAAGACAACAAAAAAAAAACCACATAGAAACAAGGCAAGTTATGAATAAGAGACAATTTCTGGAAGGATTGGAAGCAACTAACAAGGTATACAAAATTAGAAAAAACACTTACAAATAAGGTCAAAATCATGATAAAAATAGAAAAGAAAAAATGCCATTGCAAACTTCAATCAAAACCGGTAGAAATCCTGAATGACTGTGGTATACTGTAAGCAAATTACTGAAACCAACCTCTCCAAAAAAAAGCACAACAAAGTCCTGTATGCATGAAGTAAATGTTTTGACATAAGCATGAGTTTATTTGTAGGCTATATTAAAATGTTAAAATGTTAATTTCATTTTAATATGGCTTGCAAATTAATTCTTACTTTGTTACTGCAACAATAAAACCCTACCAGTAATAACAATATAATTGAGGTTTCCTTAACAAAGTCCTGTATGGCATGACGTAAATGTTTTAACATAAGCATGAGTTCATTTGTAGGCTATATTAAAATGTTAAAATGTTAATTTCATTTTAATATGGCATGCAAATGAATTCTTACTTTGTTACTGCAACAATAAAACCCTATCAGTAATAACAATATGACTGAAGTTTCCTTAACAGTTTAACTGAAAACTAATTTGTTTGCTGATAGTGGAGAATCAGCAGTAGTAAATGTTATCTTACAGCCTATCCCGCAGATTAAATAAAAATAAACTGCTGAAAAACCCGAGTCTATTGCTCTAGCACCTGACTATCCCTCTTCAGAATATCTCAGAATAGCAGCCAACACCTTTGCCCGCCAAGTTTCACTACTTCTGCAAAGCTTTGAAAGCAAGCTTATGTCATTCACATACATGAAAAAAGACAGGATGTTATCAGTAACTTCAGACTAATAGCTAATTTATGTCCCACCTCCAAAATTTTAGGAAATGAATTCATAAACCGCTTTTAGATCACTTAATACATAATCTTTTGTCACCATGACAGCATGGTTTTTCATGCAGGCATAGTATCGATACAGCTCTCTTAGCCTTCTTAAGTAGAATTAATAGTAAACTGTAATAAAATGCCCTTTGGGCTGCTATGTTTGTTGACTTATCAGAAGCCTTTGATTGTCTCCCATGACCTACTTCTCAGTTGACTTGCCCAGTTATGACTCCAGAATTAATCAAAGTTAATTTCTTAACTGATTCAAGAGCTGCCTCACCGAGAGATCTCTATGGATAATATGGAAAGACTCTCTAACTGCTGTGGGAGTATGTCATGGCTCTATTCTAGGTCTTCTGCTATTTAACATGTTTACAAACAATATGCATCAAAGCACTGAAAATGGAAACATTATACCAAAAGCTGATAACTCAATAATAGTTAATCCTCTACCCAGCTTCCAAAAACTCAAACTACAAAAAACAACAAAAATATACCTTTTTTCTACATTTTTGCAGGGAGGCAAGTCCCCCTGCACTCCCCACCCCCTACACATTATGTATATCAACTCCAAGGTCACACTACAGTGGGAAAAAGAGTAAATTCCCTAATCTTCACTGTACCGCAAACTCCATTCAAATCTCAAGCTCCTGATAGGGACCCATATACATCCATACATTATATATATATATATATATATATATATATATATATATATATATATAAAATTTTATCTCCAAAAAAGCATATAAAAGTAGATTAATGTTATTCCAATAAGGTATTAAGACAGTACTGTCAAAAAACACATGCTGCCAATCCGCTTTAAGTTCCTGTTTGCATCTCCAACAAACTTGTTCTGCTTGAACATTAATTCAGTTTGATGTGGTGTGAAGAAAGATCTATGCAAAATATTTCAGGTAAAGAGATTCCATCTAAGAGATGAAGTTGTTTAGAAGATATTAGAATTATTTTTTTAACTTCTTCACTTGGAGGTCTGCTATTAATTTTGGTAAAATAGTTCCAATAATTGTCATTGCATCTTTTTGTTTCTGTTGTCACAACTCTATATAATTTAGAGACATGTCCTAATGAGTTTTGTTGCATTAAGAATAGTAGATATCTTGCTTTTTGAGCCATGAAAAACACAGTCCTTTTTGACCTCCTATATATATATATATATATATATATATATATATATATATATATATATATTTTTTTTTTTTTTTTTTTGTAAAACCAGTGACTCATAAACACCTCATGCTAGGGGCCTTAACTATGCATCAACAAATAAACAATATGCACTGTTAAGATAAATTCCCTAAGTCAGTTTATTTCCAGCCTGTGGATTAAGTTACCACTGTAGGGCAAACAAAGAGCTAGTTTGTTTAGTCTTATGACTCGACTTGTTGATTGGATGGGTAGACGAAAAAAATTACACCAGGTTTATTGTGTAGAATCCTGCTCATTTTGGAAGGTGAGCACTATTAAGTGCTTGAAAAGGGAGGCACAAACTTGTAAGTGTGCCTGCATAGAGGTGTCTATGGCTAGACATCTTAGGGTCCTTGTGATTGTTTACCTAGTGTTGTCCTGTTTAAAGGTGTCTATGGCTAGACATCTTAGGGTCCTTCTGATTGTTTGCCTAGTGTTGTTCCAATGTTCCTAATCCAAAGTTCAGATGAGTTCCACAGTGGAACTGATATTCTGTCAATATTCTCTGCCCATCTGTGAACAAAGGATTTTGTAGACTAAGGCCATATTATCTTGGTATGACAGCACACTGAAGACATTTACTTAATGAACTGGGTAATGCAGATGGACAATCAAATGTAGTCTATTATAATACAAATTCTAACCATTATTTAATATTTTTAACTTTGTTTATTTATGCATTTAATTTGAAAGTTGGATTAAGGAGGGGGGTAAAATTTTTTTTGACTTGTTCTGTTTTCCTTCAAGGTAAGTTTGATTTGCTTTTTTATTTCTTTTTTATAGGCTTATATGTAAATAACAGGCTAGCTACCCTTGCAGGCCACTTTAAGCCTAGTTAATTTCCCCATTTGTGTTTGAAATAACCTATCCTGTTTGTTATAGATTGGCCTTTCCCATCCCATGGTCTATAATTCTATATCACCCCTAAATAACTGGGATCATAGCATAATATAGTACCCCTAATGAGAATAACTGTGATCATACCATACATCATTTCATGCATGGGATAAAGCTTTTAGGAGCTGCCTTTGTCCATTAGTACTACAGGAGGAAGTCTTGGGATAAATTTTCTGTTTCCTTTCCATAAGTCCAAGTTGCTCTTGAATATATACAGGAATGAACTTTGTTTTATGTCAATAGGGAATCTGTTTCACAGCAGCAGTATCCACTGCGAAGTAGACCTGTTCCTCCAAACTGTTCTGTTGATGCTGCAGAAGTGGTTTATATCCCTAGACAGAGTATTTCTGATGCCATTTGACCTGCTGAAGTGAAGTAAATCCATTAGTAATGGGGTTAGGATGTCTTATATGCCAGATGCAGATCATCTCTTATCAGTCTGTGGGATACAGACTAGATTGTTTTTCTTTTCTCTCATTACCTTTCTCTCCCTTGGCTCTCACCCTGTTACCCTATCACTGTTTATTCCACTCTATTTTGTTTTTATGTCTTCTTTCTCTTTCCCTCTAGCCTGACTACTCTTTCCTATTCTCAGTACCCCTTCACTCTTCATTGAAACTCTCCTTCTCCTCCCCCTTATCCTTTTAACTGCCAGTAGAGAATGTAACCGATTGCCATCTCTCACTATCTCTCTGTGCCTACCTTTCTGGTCTATACCTACACACACCTACTCTGCTCCTCCCCCCTTAATTTCTATATAAGCATCCAGTCCCTTAGGGCGCCATTTTTAAATCTCCAGTCCTATTCTTGGCTGCTGCATGTCCCTGGCTCTAGAGTCTACAGTAAGTTTTGAATCTTCTTTTCAGTTGTTATTATACCTTACATTGTATTTTTTAGTTGTCTTCTGAGCAAATTGTACAGATCGCGCTTGTCTCTACTGATGGCTACAATGGCTAAACTAAGTCAGGACCCTGTTTAGAATAGCAAATGCCAACCAGTGTTAGTGTACTGTACATAGCATTAAACACTTACTGTGTTACTTGAGTTCGTTTGCACGTTTTCCTGCTGCAGAAGCACAGAAAGAGTTAATTATTGTCTTTCAATGTTTCCCGGATATGCAATATCACCCAACAAAAATACTTTTAACTTGTTTTCAGTATTTAAAAAAAAATAAGCAAACAAAAAAAAAAAGCCTTAACTAAGCATATGAGTGTATAAATCGCACTGCATGGTTAATTGTTTTTACTGATGGTTAAAATGGTCAGGACCCTGTTTAATAATTTGTAACTGCCAAACTGTGTTAATGTATTGAATATGCATTTAAGATTTACATGCTACTTTGAATCATTCGCGCATTTTCCTGCTGTAGGAGTGCAGAACGAGTCAAGCAGTGTCACTCAGTTTTCTCAAGTGTGGAATATCACCCACTTTAAATGTTTTTAACTGTTTTCTGAATTTTAAAGCCTTAACTATGCATATCGCTTGTAAAAATTAAAGCATCCAAGTTAGCGTTATACTTAGCATATCTGTGGCAATGAGAGGTTATCCAAGCTAGTGTTTCTTGCTTAATTATGATGATTTAAACCAAGAAGTTGTGTACCCACCATAACGTTCGATGTATGTAGTCCATCTCGCCTCACATTCTTACCCGTGGGTACGGAGCTGAACCTCGGCTCTGACTTGGCCATACTCTAGCTCGAAGTCTTCAATTGGCTCATGGCTAAGAGGTATCCAATGCTGCAATGTGCCTATCCCCAGATCTTGTTTGCTGTGAGCTCACATACACACAAAGACGCTTAGAGGAAGAACCAACTCAACACATCATGAAGGAGTGCTGAAAACAGAGACTCGACCTCTAGGTCTTCCAGGAGGGGGTAGGTGGGTGGGTTAGTAAGAATGTGAGGCGAGATGGACTACATATATCGAATGTTACGGTGAGTACATAACTTCTTGATGTCCAATCTTGCCTACATTCTTACCCATGGGACAGCATCCCTAGCACTTAGACCTTGGGCAGTTCACTGGAAAATACTCCTGAGCACTATGGAACCAAAGGAGGATATGCCTCTTGATATCAGATCCAATTTGTAGTGACTAATAAAAGTGTGAGGAGACGCCCAAGTAGCTGCAGCACAAATGTCATCCATAGACATCCTAGCCTGAAAGGCAGTAGAAGTAGACACCGAACATGTAGAATGAGCCTTCACTTTAAAGGGTAATTCCTTGCCATTTGAAGTATAGATGAAGGAAATGCAACTAGAAATCCATATGGACAGAGTTACTTTAGAAACTGAAGTTCCGAGTCTATTGTCTGAAAACGAGACAAAGAGTTGATCAGATTTCCTAATAGAAACACAATTGCCTGTGGACATCTAGCTGATAAAACTTAAATTCTGCCTTGTTAGAGAATTCAGGGAAAAACACAGGCAGCTCGATGGACTGGTTGAGGTTGACCACCGAAGCAACCTTAGGCATAAAGGAAGGATTAGGTCTTAGCAAAACCCTATCCTTGTGAAATACCAAGTAAGGGGGGCTGAACCAATAAAGCTTGGAGTTCAGAGACCCGCCTTGCTGAAGTGATGGCTATCAAAAAGACTGTCTTCCAAGACAAAAATTTAATGTCACAGGTAGTCGAGGGCTCAAAAGGAGGTGAGGTAAGCCGCTGTAACACAAAATTAAGGTACCATGGCATTACAGGATCAAAGATTGGAGGTTGAAGTAGCATAGTCCCTTTCAGAAAAGCCCTACAAAGTCTGTGCGTCATTAGATTGGGTTCATTAGCAACATAAACAGTAGAAATGGCTGCCAACTGCACTGATAGTTGCCACAGCTGATTCCTGGCTAAACAGTTGAGAAAGAAACTCTAAAACTGATGAGATGGGAGCTATATAGGGATCAATCTGCCTTTCATGAACCCAAATGGAGACTCTCTTCCACTTACTGGAATAAATCTTCCTAGTAGAAGGCTTGTGGGAGGAAGATAGATTATGAACCACCTCCGCTGAAAAATCATGAAGCCTGACTAGGGACGGAATTGGAGCAGCCATGCTGTCAACCTGAGGGTCTGAATGGAAGGGTGGAACTGCCCTGACATATGAGTCAACAGATCTGGCTCTGGGTCCAGAATCCACGGATCGTCCATTAGAGAAGGGTGAAGAAAAGGAAAACAGATCTGATGAGGCCAGTGTGGTGCAATCAGTATCATTTTGCTTCCCAAGGATTGTGCTTTCTGAATAACCTTCCTTATCAGGGGAATTGGAGGGAAGGCATAGAGAAGACCGGAGGGCCAATCGTGAACTAGAGGGTCCCTGGGTGCCTCCCCCTTCGGGGGAATAAGGATGAAGTAGCTGCTACATTTGGCATTGAGGGGGCTGGCAAATAGATTGCAGCAAGGCTGATCCCATCTGTGGAAAATCCGTTCCACCACTTGTTCACTCAGGGACAACTTGTGAGGCATCAGAATAGCTCTGCTCAGCCTGTCAGCAATCACATTGGACTTCCCCGGTATGTGCGTTGCCACTAGAAAGCACCGGGAAGATACTGCCCACTGCCACACTCAAAGTGCAAAGGGGATACGACCTGGTTCCTCCCTGTTTGTTCAGATAGCAGACCACTGACATGTTGTCTGAGTGGATTGCAATTGTCCCATGAGGAAGAAAGCTTTGAAGTGCTTGCAACACTAATAGCACCGCTCTCATCTCTAAGACATTGATATGCAAATGGATCTCATATTCCTGCCACTTGCCTTGGACTGTCCTGCCGAGATAATGCCCCCCACCCAATCTAGGAGGCATCCTTGGTCACAGTGGCAATCAGAGAAGGAAGAACGAAAGGCATACCCGTGTTGAGATTGCTGGTCTAAAGCCACCAGTGCAGATCCTGCTTGCACATGTTGGTTATTACAATAAGATGGGAGAGCGGGAGATGCTGAAGAGACCATTGGGCAAAATGTAGCCACTGAAGAAGCCTCATGTGTAGTTTTGCAGGAGGAACTAGCATAATCGTGGCAGCCATGGTCCCTAACAACTTGAGGACCACTTTTGCCTTGACCTTCTTCAGTGGTAGTAAAGCGTAGACCTGCTGTTGTAAAACCTGAATTCTCTCTTCTGGCAGGAAATCCCTCATGAGCACCATGTCTAATTTGGCACCGATAAAGGTAACATGCTGCGAGGGCAACAAGGCAGACGTTTCCCAATTCAAAGTAGTTCCCAGACTTTGGCACAGTGCAATAGTGGCATCCCTGGTCTGTAGCAGTAGATGCCTGGTGGTGTCAGACAGGAGCCAGTCATCCAGGTATGGAAACACTTGGAATCCCTGACGTCTCAAGTGAGCCGTTACCACTGCCATGCATTTGGTGAACACCCTGGGGGCTGTGGTGAGACCAAAAGGCAAGGCGAGAAACTGAAAATGACTGGCTCCCAGCTGGAAGCGTAGGTGACTTCCGGATGCCCTGTTCATTTTTATATGGTAGTAAGCATCCTTGAGGTCGATGGAGCACATCCACACATCTTTCCCTAATAACGGGAGAATTGACTGTAACGTGACCTTGCAGAACTTGGACTTCTCGAAATGAAGGTTCAAACGGCTGAGATCCAGAATGGATCTCAGGTACCCTGTTCTTTTCAGCACCAAAAAGAATCTGGAGTAAGTCCCTAATCCTACTTGGTCTGAGGGGACGGGCTGGATGGCTCCTTTTAACAGCAACTTTTGAACTTCTAAGATTGCGGAATCCCTTTGACTGGGTGGAATATCTGGGATTCTTTTGTTTGGAGGGGGATATGAAAGAAGGTGAATATGATAACCTCTGGATATTATCAATAATACCCACTCGTCTTGGGTGATGTTTTGCCAGGTTTCTGGGTATAGAGAAATGCGATCCCTGACTGGCTCCAGAGATGTACAGTCGGGCCTCCTCTCAGGAGCGCTGGTAGGGAGAACCATGAAAGGAATTGCAGTCCCCCTGGTTACGTGGGCCTCCTCTGCCTCTAGGGCGGCGTCTACCTGAATTTCCACCCCCTCCTCTGCCCCTGGGGGGGGGAATCACTCTGTGCATCATGAAAAAACCTCTGCAATTTTCTGAACCACATTCTCCCACCCTTCTGGCCCTTGGGACTCCCACAGCAGACAGGGTTTTTCCATCCTGCTCGAACCTAGTGAGAGTGTTCTTCACCTTGGTTCCAAATAAGGATAAACCATCAAAGGGCGCATTGGTGAAGGTAGACTTGAAAGCCTCTGCGAAGTTGCACAGACACATCCAGGAGTGTCTTCTAAGAGAGACTCCAGAACCCACAGCCCTGCTCGCTCCATTGGCTGCATAGGAGATCAGCCTCATGGAGGAGATGATAATAGAATTTAGGGTAGACATCTGAGCATTGACTTTCTGAGCCATGGCATCAGAAACGTTACCCTGTAGAGAATCTCCCAACTCCTTTAGGAGATCTCTCTGGAGTCATGTAAAATGCAATAAATAGTTCAGCAACTGCAGTGTAAAGGCCACTAAAGAGAACACATGCTTCCCATACCTGACCACAGCCCTGGACTCCTTGTTAGGGGGATGGATGGTAGATGAAGTTTCTGCAAGTTCCTTCTTGGTGGCTGCTGCCACCACCATGGCATCTACTGGAACACCTTTTGTAAGAAATTCTTTATTAGGGGGAGCGGACAAAAACTTGTTGGGTCTCCTAGGGACCAGTTCCACAGTGTCTGGAGTTTCCCACACCTTTTGACAAATGAGGTCCAGGAGCTCATCGAATGGGGGGAGAAACCCAAGAGGCAGAGGGTTTGGACCCAAAGGCCTTCAGAAACACGACTCCTCCTCAGAAGGGGCTTTGGATGGCCAGTCGCCTCTCTGTCTCAGTATTTCCAAGATATCTGAAAAAGAGATACCATCGGAAGATGACTTGGGGGACCCCTCTGACTCCTCGAGGTCAGTGTCAGACGTGAGAGACTCATCTTGGGAGTCAATGTGCTTCCTCTTGCACACTCTCTTTCTGGGGGGCTCCTCAGGTAAAACATCCTGGGAGGCCTCAGAAAGCTGGGTACCACTCATGGAGGTATCCTGAGGCCTTAGGTCTCAGCTGTCCCTAGATAGAGGGTGATCTGATACTGATATCGGTGCTGGAGGGGGAAGAGTGTCGGTGCCGTAATATGCAGCTGATGACCTGACCAGCACACTCCTCATGACCTAGAAAGCTGATACCCTGGCTCTGAAGGTTGACTAACAGCAGAAGACACCCTCCGAGCCGAGGAAATGAGGTCCAAAGCCAAGTCGGTCCACGCTCACCCAAGCCAAAGCGCCGAGATGAAGGCTCGGAGCCAAAGAAGATCGACCCGAGACCTCCCTCTTGGCTCCGACCGGCGAACTGTGAATCCTGGACCCTGTGGACAGCGCTGATGGGGTCGTTGCGGAGATTAGAGCTGAGATGCCAGAAGAGGCTACTGGAACCGACCTCGAGGCATCCGAAGGAACTGACAGCTCTGGCTCTGAAGAAAGGTCCAGAGGAGGAACAGCCAAAGATGAAGGGAGGATGGGCTCCGGAGCTGACTGGGCTTGAGCCGAAAGCAATTTAACCAGCACCAATGACTTGAGCAGTTTCCTCACCACTCTATCGACATCGTCATCGGAAAGGGTCCTAGAGGACCTAGAGGACATGGTCGGGGATCTGGATCTCCCTACAGAGGGAGACCTATGAGTCGGAGAAACCGGTCGAAAAACTGGAGACCGGCTCTGAACTGACAAATCTGTCACCAGCTCCAATAAACCAGGAGCCGATGTCGACCTCATCGATGCACTGTCTTCTGTCGGCCCAGAAGCCCGTGGAGCCAAAGAAGCAATTGTAGATCTGATGCTGTTAATCCTCATTCATTCCTTACGTATGGGTATTGGTTCCGACCTCGGAACCGAGCCGGCCATTTTCCAAGCTCGCATCAGCTACAAACTCTCAAGCTAAACTCTTACCCATAACCATCCTCTCCCTGTTACCTCAGATTTAGTTTGCCACATTGCCATTTGGTCGTGTCAAGCTGCTTCTCTTGAGCTAAGTATAGATATTTATTGTCAGACTAGTCATATATATATAACATTTTCTGTCAGAAAAGCTTCTATTTTGTTGTCTCTTACCCTGTCACATTTAGCGACCATATTTTCTTGAGTTTTCTTCTCTTTACTACCTTTTACCGCAAGGTATTTCTCCCTTATCATCATTGGTAATCTCTTCCTTTCTTCATACCTTCGGGTATTCTTTTGTACCATTGCTGGTACCCTTTCTACTGTCCCCTTTTTCTATCATGGCAGATAAGAAAGGTAGTCCGGGATTTAAAAGGTGTTCTGATTGTGGACACAAATTACCTAAATCAGATGCACACTTTTTTGTGCGTTTATTGCTTGGGGGTGTCTCACTTATCTGTTGACCCGCCCTGTGCTATTTGTAAAAATTTTTCTAACAGAACCTTGTTGGAAAGGAAAATTAAGTTGTTGCTGAAGGGATTTCTCAAATCTCCCTTTTCAGAGGCTACTTCTGGGTCAGAGGCTTCAACCCCACCTAGAGCCCATAAGAAAATTTTGGATGATCCTACTAAGGCCAAGTCTTTGCCTTCATCCCTGGCTGGGGACTCCCGCCAACCAAGACCTAAAAAGGCTAAAGTTTTTACTTCAGAGCTCACTCAGTCAGCCCCAGTGCTTTCTGTGCCTAGACCTTCAGCACCGAGGCCTTTGGCACCATCAGTGATCCTGGCTCCATCTTCTCCTGTAGCCTTTACTATATCGGCAGTGAGGGGCTCCTTGGTTCAGACTATTATGACTACTGCATCGGCACTGACTGTTCAGTCGGCGCAGACCAAGACCACATCAGCTCTGACATCTTACTCGGAACCGACGCCTCAGTTATTGGCTCCAATTTTGTCAGTTCCAGCTTCGGTACCGGCAACCACTTTGGCACCGATTCTTGTGTCAGTGCAGACCGTGACCTCGGCACCAAAGATTACCATGGTGCAGACACCCGTAGTCCAGTCTCTCTCGGCACCATTGTTCTCTGTGCAGATACATGAGGTGGGCACCAAGCTTGTCTCTTCTGTGGACAGACCTGTTTCTCCCTCAGTCTCCGTGAGGTCCACGAGAAGCCTTTCTGAACATGACGTGCTGCATCTTGTGGATCAAGTGCTTCTGGCCAGAGGTATCCCGCCCCCCAGGACCTATCCTTCCTTGGGAGGTAATTACCCATCTCCAAAGACCCCTTCTTATTCTCCTCCTTCATTGCCTTTGAAGTCCATTGATATAGCACAGTCTTCCCCCTCTGTGGTTCCCTTTATGGATCTCACTAAGGAACCTCAGTTGCCTTCACGGCAGGAGAGTTTTGCTATGACCCAGGATGACAGTTGTGACATGCGTAATTTGCTGTTCCACAGCCATCCGGGGACTCCGAGTTGGCAGGCTGAGCCACTTAGGGGAGGGGTGACACTTGTCCCTCTTCAGGTGGACCAGACTTTCAACTGATGGAGAAGGCTCTGGCTTCTGCTGGTGATACTGTGCTGTCTATCCTCCCGCCCTCCTCTGGTACACTGTTTTCACAAGTCGCACCTTGTGGACATCGGGTACAAGGGCCTCAGGACATATTCCCACAGGAAACCCCTTTTCCGCTGTCTTCCCCACCTTCTGCCTCTGAGGAAGTCCACCAGAAAAGTTCATGCAAGAGGAAGCACATGGACTCCAAAGAGGAGCCCCTCATTGAAGACACAGACTTTGATCAGGGGGAAGGATCCCCTCAGTCACCCTCTGAGCTATCCTTTGGTAATATCCTCAAAATCCTTAAACAGAGAGGTGACTGGCAGACCTCTAATCTGACCTCTGAGGAGTCTGTGTTCCTCCAGGCCTTTTGCACCCGGCCCCCTACCTCCTGGGTTACTCCACCTGCCAATGAACTTGTCCTGCTCATTGTGCAGTGTGCATGGAAGGCTCCTGACAACGTCGAGGCTGATTCCCGGAGGCCAGATAAGATTTTGTCCCCTCCTGCTATGGATCCCCATTGGTCTAAAGGTCTTCCTGTGGATGCTCTGGTGGTGGCGGCTGCAACAAAAAAGGATCTGGCGGAAGAAGAAAGCCAGACTGTCCATCCTCCTAACAAAGAGTCCTGGGCCCTGGACAGGATAGGGAAGCGCACCTTTGCATTAGCAACCTTTACTATCAGGTCCCTGAATTATATGGCACACTTTACCAGGCTTCAAAGGGATCTGATTTCCGAGCTCTCTGAAATCTTGACTGGTGCCGTGTCTGATGAGGTCCGTGACAAAGTGGCCTCTCAGCTGGCCACCATTGAGTCAATATCTAACTCCTCTATGCGACTGATATCTCAAGCATCAGAAGAAGCAGCTAGAGTGGCAGGTTCAGCTGTGGTCTTGAGACGACAAGCCTGGATGTACTTGTGCTATTTCGCGGAACACTTTAAGGCTTTCTTTCTTAACGCTCCCATTGAGGCCTCTTCATTGTTTGGACCTAAACTTAAAAGCACACTGGCCAGATGAGAACAGGACGGTAAGACCCTTTCTGCCATAGGTGTCCTTTATTCTTCCCCTCAACGTGCTTTCTCCCAAAACCAAAAGAGTGGGAAGATATGGTTCAAGAAATCTCAGGGTCCTTTCCGTAACACACAGGCCGAGTTCTCCCCTAGAGGCAGAGGGGGAAACTCACAGGGAAGATGCTCCTTTCGGGGCAGTGGTGGTCCACATAACCAGGGTTCCAGGGACTCTTTTCCTGGCCAATCCTACCAGCGCTCCAGAAGAGCCCAACTCCTTTCCTCTCAAGGTGGTTGGGGGTCTTTTCTCCTTGTACCCTTCTGTCTGGCTAACCATCACCACCAATTCTTGGGTACAAAGGATTATATCTAGAGGTTATCATATCCCCTTCGATCTTTGTCCCATCCCTTCAAAAAACCTTCCAGACGTTCCACCCAGTCAAAGGGAAGAAGCAGCACTAGAGACAGAAAAGCTGCTAAGAAAGAGAGTCATCCAAATAGTCCCTCCAGACCAGATAGGATCCAGATTCTACTCAAGACTATTTTTGGTGCCAAAGAAAACCGGGGACTGGAAACCAATTTTGGATCTCAGTGTATTGAACAAGTTTGTGAGAGTACAAAAATTCTGGATGGTCACAATACAGTCTATCCTCCCACTTTTGGAAAAAGACAATTGGATGTGCTTGATAGATCTTCAAGATGTGTACTACCACATAAAAGTGGACAGGCCATCAAGAAGATTTCTGTGCTTCCATGCGGGAGCCAGTCACTACCAGTTCAGAGTACTGCCCTTCGGACTCTCTACAGCCCCCAGAGTGTTCACAAAGTGCATGGCAGTTGTCACAGCTCACTTGGGACTACAAGGATTCCAGGTGTTTCCGTACCTAGACGACTGGCTCATTTCCGCTCCCACCAGACATCTACTGAAAGAAGACCTGGCATACTCTCTCCTCCCTGCACAAAGGCTAGGCATAACCATAAACTGGCAAAAATACAATATCACCCCATCTCAGTCCACAGAATTCATAGGGGTTATCTTGGATACAAAGAATTGCAGAGCTGCCATTCCAAAGCACAGAATTCTAAGGATAAAGCAACAACTGATCCCAATCCTTTCAAGGGAGAAATCCACAGCTCACTCTGTCCTACAGCTGTTGGGTTCCATGGCAGCCTCCATCACCATTGCCCCCCCAGCCAGGTTTCATATGAGGCTTCTACAATGGCTACTGCTCATCCAATAGTATCCTTTTCAGCATCCTGTTTCAGCTAAGATTCAAGTAACCCACAGGTGCAAACAGGATTTAAATTGGTGGATGACACACAATCCATCACAATGGTCTTGCCCCTTCTACCCCCAGCAACCCAAGGCCACAGTGACCACAGATGCCTCCCTGATGGGGTGGGGGGACTATGTCAGGGACAAACAGTCCAAGGCACTTGGTCCGAATTGAAGGCCCAACTGCATATAAATGTTCTAGAGAGCTTAGGGCGGTAATTCTGGCATTGCAAGCATTCCATCCCCTGCTGCCATCTGGGACAATTGCAATTCAATCAGACAACATGGCGGTGGTCTGGTGCATCAGCAAACAAGGTGGAACCAAATCTTACCCCCTTTGTCGAAAGGCCATGAGGATATGCAATGGGCGATGGCTACCAACCGTTTTCTTCTAGCAATGCACATTCCTGGGAGTTCCAACATGATAGCAGACAGACTCAGCAGGTGCATTCTACAACCTCACGAGTGGTCCTTGAATCCCTTGATAGCGGCAGAGATCTTCCACCGCTGGGGCCATCCTTGCTGTGACCTCTTTGCATCCCCGACCAACTACAAATGCAGCAACTACTTTGCTCTGATTCCCCCTCCGGGACAGTCACTCAGGGACGGTGTAGTCCACGATTGGCCCTCAAGTCTTCTATATGCATTCCCATCTTTCCCCAGTTTCTGAAGAAAGCCCATCGGTTGAAGAGCAAGTTGATCCTCATAGCACCATATTGGCCTTGTCAGATTTGGTTCCCCTTCCTTTGGCCTCACCTATTAGATCGACCATGGATTCTCCATCCAACCCCAGAGTTGATCTCACATCTGCAGAACCTGATTCATCCCAACTTGGACAGCCTGAAGCTCACAGCTTGGCTACTCCAATTCCCTTGATTGCCAGGCAGAATGATCTTTCTTTACCTGTATGTGACACTCTCATTGCATCTCATAAGTCTTCCACTAGAATTACTTATCTAAGCAAGTGGAAAAGATTTTCCTGTTGGCTGAAAGAAAAACAAGTAGATCCCTTCTCAGCACCGGTGTCAATAATACTAGAGTTTCTAGCCAACCATTTTCAGTCGGGTCTATCGGCCTCTACCATTAGAGTTAATTTGGCCTCAATATCTAATTTCCATGAGGGTGTCCAAGACTCCTCTCTTACGTCACACAAATTGTGCAAGACCTTCGTAAAAGGTGTGAATCATCTGGAGCCACCTTTTAGAGAACCTATTCAACCATGGGATCTGTCAGTTCTACAAGCTCTGACAATGCCACCCTTCGAATCAGCTTCTTCTTGTGACCTCAAATATTTGTCATGGAAAACCTTGTTTTTGGTCGCCATTACTTCTGCCAGACTTATCTCTGAGCTTCAAGCTTTAGGCATCAAGAGTCCATACTTGATTTTTCATAGAGATAGTGTCTTTGAGAATTAATCCTTCATTTCTGCCAAAAGTGATCTCTGAAATGTCCAATAATCAAACCACTGAATTGCCAGTTTTCTTTCCCAATCATTTAAACAGAGGAGAGTATTGCCTACATACCCTTGATATTCACAGGCAAATCCATTTTTACTTAAACAGGACTAGGTCCTCTCGTAAATCTGACCAATTATTTTTGGCCTATTCTGGACGTAGATTAGGATCTGCTGTTGCTAAGGTCACATTAGCTAGATGGTTGAAAGACTGTGTGACCTTCATTTATACACAACGTAATATTCTGTTGCCTACTACCATGAAGGCTCATTCGACAAGGTCTGTGACAACTTCTGCTGCCTTCCTTGCCAGAGCTTCTTCACATGACATCTGTGCAGCTGCAACTTGGGCTACACCTCATACCTTCTTCAATCATTACAAATTGGATTTGGCCTCCAGGGGAAGAGCATCTTTTGGTTCTATGGTGCTCAGGAATGTCCTTCCATGAGAGCCTCCCAGGAATAGAGGTAGCTGGGGACTCTGTCCCATACGTAAGGAATGAACGAGGATTAACAATATCAGATAAAAATGTTATGCCTTAAAATAACTTTCCATCTGTATTGTTGATCCTCGTTCGGTCATTACGACCCTCCCTCCTTCCCCCTCCTATGGCTTCTAGTGGATCTCACCATCCAGTTCTCTTAGGTCATTTGACCAGAGGTAGCCCCTACCTTCTTTTCACTTGCAAACTCAATCTGAGGTAACGGGGATTATGGGTAAGAGTTTAACTTGAGAGTTTGTAGCTGACGTGAGCTTGGAAAATGGCCGGCTCTGTTCCAAGGTCAGAACTGATACCCATATGTAATGACTGAATGAGGATCAACAATACAGATGGAACGATATGGTAAGACATAACTTCTTTTTCTAATGATTTTCTCCAGCGGCTCCGAGGAGACTGTCGGAGCCGGAGAGCGTTTCTTAGAGGATTTTTTGGCTGTCTTTTTGTCTGGTTTGGAAGGAGAGGACCTGGAACTGGAAGACCTCTCCAAATCCTCTTCAAAGGAAGGTTTCAGCAATCCCCTTAATATTAGCTTGTTCTTCCTCTCTTGCAGCATGCGGGGGCTGAAAGCATGACAGAACAAGCAGGATTCCTGTAGATGAATAGCCCCCAAGGAATATACGCACACAGAGTGCCTCTCCGTCAAAGACATCTTGTTATTACACTTGACACACTTTTTAAAACCCGAAGGCCTGTGCGCTTTAGAATCCTTAGACATGTTGATGACAAGAACACACACACACACACACACACACACACACACACACACACACACACACACACACACACACAGGGGAAAACAGTAGGGACACCTTCACCACAGTAACCAAAAAGAGCATGGGAAACTAGAGCCTCTAACTTAAATGGCCTAGAGACTGCAGGATAACCACAGGGAGGACTAGGTCCTCTAAGTTAAACAGGCCTAGCCCAGGGAATAAAGGAACAAAAACAGTCACACAACAAAGAACCCACTAACAGGTCTGCTACACAAAAACGGAGGAGGACTAGGTCCTCTAACTGAAACGGGCCTTGCCCGTAAACATCAAAGAAGGAAACAGGATACCAAGAAAGTTTCAACTGAACCAGTCAGAAGCAAAACACACACACTAGCTATGAAAATAGCTTTTGGAGCTACTAAGTTGGAAATATAAATAGAAAAATTGTACTTAGCCATGGCCAAAAGTGAGACCATGTCCGAGCTGTACGAGTGGCAAACGAGATCTGGGAATAGGTGCGTTGCAGCATGGGATGCCTCTTAGCCATGAGCCAATTGAAGACTTCGAGCTAGAGTATTGCCAAGTCGGAGCTGAGCTTCAGCTCCAAACCCACGGGTAAGAATGTAGGCGAGATTGGACTACATAACATCAATTGTTCTGATATTTAATAACTATTTTGCAAGGACTTTTTAAATATACGTGAAGCAAGTAGAACTTATCTAAGCTAGCATTTTATTCTAGCATAATTTTGGCATTGCAAACCTACTCTATCTAGTGTTTTGTCTTGAATTACAGGATAAGTAGCTTTTTTTTTTTTTTTTTTTTAGTACCACTATTTAAAGCCTAATGAGACCTTGTTCATACTAGCATTCTGTTCTTTTCACAAGTTACAACCTGTTTTTTTTCTTTTGTGTCATTGTTGAAAGCATATTACTCTTTTTTTTCTGCCTAGTTTACCCCATTTCATTTTTTTCTCTCTCCATATCTCCCTCAGCTTTTTCTCTTATCCAGCCTGCCTACACTATCCCTGTGTTCATGCCCTCCTAGACACCCAAGAAATAAAAAAAGAAAACTAACTTAAAACAACTCTGCTGCCTCATCCCCAACAGGAAAAGAGCCAGATCTACTGTCTGTGCTGTACTACTCCAAGGAAGAAAGAATGTATGTGCAGTTGAGGCTACCTCCTACAATTATTAATGTTGGCTAATTACTGCTAGGTGGTTAATGCTTGCTCCCTGCCAGGACAGCCAGCAGCCATAACCTTCTTACTCTGTATCTCCCTAGTCTTGCCCTTAACCTAGCCTCTAAACTCTTCCCCATCTACTTCTGTTTATTTTTTAATATTTTTGTCATTAGTCTCAAGGTCTCCCATTGTGGGTACCGCTGTTGTAATTACATGGATTGGCCACTAGATGACAGCCTTTCCCGTTATTAACTTTTTTCTTTATTTTTCCTAGTTTAATTTAAAGAGTTTCTCTCAGCTATTTTTATTTCTTAATTTCACTCTATTCAGTCCTTACCTGCCCAGAACCACTCTATTCCTTCACCTATACCACTACCAGAAAGTCACTTACCCCCTTGCATACCTTCCACGGAACAGCCTTCCACTCCACTGATTGTTTTTCTTTTCTCTCATTACCTTTCCTCTACCTGCTCCATTCGCTCTGCAGGCTCACTCTGTTCCCCTACCCTACTCCAATCCCCACCCACTCCCACTACCTCTACACTTATACTTAGCTAGCCACTCCCACCACTTCCGCTACCCAATCCTAATTACCCATCATACCCCATAAGTATCCCCTCCCCCAGTCCATCATTAAAATAAAAACCTACCCTTTATAATTCACTAATAAAAACTACCCATCCTGATGCACTAAAAACAGTCAACCTCAACCATTATTTCTAATTATAATCCAACTTTACCATCTGAATTCACCAAATATAACCTTCCAAAACCTATATCATGACCCTCAAGCTCCTACCCCATCTCACTCGAATAATACTTCTAATTACCTTAAATTTCCTATACTATCTCACTCAACCTACAAATGCAAACCACTCCTCACGATTTCACACTACTGTACCATCCTCTACAAAAAACTTACACACTTCTACCTTTATATCTCAATACCTCTACCCGCTGAACACTACTATGCTGGTTCCCCTATTGACTCCTATCTAACTCTAAAAACACTGAACCCAACTGTACTACTTATAGATCCACAAAACTCACTAACAGTATCTTACACCCCAAACTCACCAAATATCTCCTCAATCACCTAATATCTATCCTTCTCTCCAGTGATATCCATCCTAATCCTGGACCCTCCACCACACATTATCCTGGCCCCCAAACCCATTCCCCCCATGCAACAGGCAAACCCCTGCACTTCTCAGCACTAAATGCTCAGAGCCTTTGTAACAAAATTCCAAACCTTCATGTCTGGCTTCAACATAATCAACCTGATATTCTCTCCATTTCAGAAACCTGGCTTAAGCCCCATATAAAAGACTCTGAACTAATACCACCCAACTACTGCATATTAAGGTAGCACTCCTTTACTCAGCATCCCTCCTAGTCACCCCTACATCAAAACATTCCCTAAATTTGGCAGTGCTGAAACAGTACCAGCCCTACTCCACCTAAACAAGCACAAACTAATATTTGTTCTCTCCTTCTATATTCCCCCCTGGTGATAATATTTCCTCCCTGGAAGACATTCTCTCATGGGCTTCCATCAACATCACTCATGAAACTATAATCCTGGGTGATGTGAATATAAAATGGGCCACAATACAATCCCCCTCTAGCTCACTTAATATTAACTTACACACCTTCATTCAACTAATTAACTCCACTACCAGGCCTGCTAACAACTTCAATACTGGAAGTACAATTGACTGGATTCTAGTATCCCATCTTCACTATATCTCAGATAATGGTATCCTCCCAGTCCCACTAGCTGACCATTACCGCACTTTTGCCCACCGTCTCCCCTCATCCATACAACTAACTGATATATCCACATGCTGCCTAAAAAACTTCAACTCAGAAGCCTTCTCAAATTCCCTAAAAAACACTAACTGGAACCCATTAAAGACTCTTCCCCTTGATAATGCTCTCTCCTACTTTAACTCTATTTTCATAAACCTGCTCAACTCCTTTGCTCCACTAAAAACCAAATTTGCAAAAAGTAACCCTGTACCCTGGCTAACCAAAAGTACCTTAGCTACCATGCAACTTCGTGACAAAGCCTGGTTACGGTACCATACAAATAAAAACACTATCACCCTCAACAAATATAAAGCACTTTGTAATAAAGTAAAAAAAAGTATTTCCTCAGACCGCAAAGCCTGTTTTTCCACTCTCCAAATCAACCATAATACCAATCCTAAACTTTTTTAGAAATGAATCTCATCTCTCCTCAATCCAGGAGAAAAAAGAACACCCTTGCCCTAACCCAGATGCCTCTGATTTAGACCTAGCCACCCAATTGAACTCTTTCTTCATAGAGACCATAAATAAGCTAACTTCATCCTTCACCAACAACTCGGCAACCACTCCTCAGTCTGCATTAACTCCTTCTTCACTCATTAATCCTTCTCCCCATCCGCCACCTTTCTCTATCAAGCCCCATCTCTACATCCATCATAAAAAAAACTTCTCCAAAAATTAAAACCTGGTACCAATGCCCCAGATGAAATTCCTTTCTACTTCATAAAAGTAGGAGCAAAAGCAGTTGCTCACCCCATTGGCATACTTATAAATTGGTCAATCTCAGAATGCCAGGTCCCCCAGATATGGAAGAAAGCCTTTATTATTCCTCTCCATAAAGGTGGCAATAATAATGACATTCCAAACTTTCTCCCTATTGCCATCCTATCCCCTATATCTAAACTCCTTGAAAAATGTATCCACCAACAACTCTTACCTTATCTCATAAACAATCAGCTTTTCACCCCCACCCAGCATTGATTTAGACCTGGACCTAGCACCGCCACTGTACTTCTCTCCTTCCTAGAAACAATCAACAAAGCCCATGATTCTGGACATTTCATGTCCACCCTCCTCCTTGACCTCTCCAAGGCATTTGACACTATCTCCCACAACCTACTTCTTAACAAACTCTCCAAACTAAACCTATCCCCCTCTTGTACCAAGTGGTTCTCCAGCTATCTTACAAACAGACAGCAAGCAGTTAAATGGAACAAAGCTATTTCACCCTTCCTTAATACTCCCACAAGAGTCCCCCAAGGTTCCATTCTGGGACCCTTACTATTCAACATTTTCAGTAATGACTTCTACCAAGCCATTCCAAACTCCAGTCTCATCCAATACACACCGACTCCACCATCATCTGCTACTCCCCTTCTATCTCCACTCTTAACAAACTAACCCAAAGCACTTTCTCTTCTACAGAGCAGTGGATACTTGACAACCATCTGGCACTAAATGCAACTAAAACCAAACTTATGCTATTCACTCCCACCAAAACCTTCTCCCTAGGTATACACTCATTTGTAGTCATTAGTAAAAACAATACTTCCCTAGAAATGGTCTCTGACACAAAACTACTAGGAGTAATCATTGACGATCAACTAAAATTCGACAAACACTTACAGGTAAATATAAAAAAAACATAAACAATTTGGTATACTTTACCACCATAATCGTTATATCTCCCCCTCCACTAAGCTTATGCTAGCATATACTCATCTCATCCCATCCCTCCTATATGGTGCATCTATCTCCTCCGACCTGCAATCCTCCCTCAAAACAAAACTCTCCTCCTGTTACAACAAGATATCAAAATTTGCTGCTGGTCACAGAGCTAGATCCCACCACTGCAATTCCCTTCACCAACTAAGCTGGCTTGAGCTACCTAACGTCCTCATTTTCACCCAAATCATCTAAGCACACAAATTGATTTACAACCCCTCTCTTTGTCCCATTTTAGCCACTACTTTCACAATGCATGAGCCAGACTGCATTCTAAGATCTAATTCTCAAAAATTAATTAAGTTGCACAAACCAGCATGTCCAGCAGGAAATCAACTAATGTCCTTCTCCCTAGCACACCTCTGGAATTCTTTACCACCCACCCACTATCCATTCTATCAGCAGTCTCCCATCTTTTGAAACCTCACTTCACTCACACCTAACTTCACAATGGGAGTGCTCTTGCTCCCATCCTACCTGATCCTTCTAATACCATCCCCACTCTCCTACAAACTAAATAATCCATCATTGCCCCCTCATCTCTTTTGAGTATTTTACCAACTACTGAATAGTTATCCCATGCTAAAAAAAATGTTTTTATATTTTTATTTGCTCTCTATTGAAATATATTTGATATATTTTTGTTAAGTTCCATATTTTTTAATGTGTATGTAAAATGTGTACTTTGTATGTGTATATGTATTTTTCTGGAGCTTTTCTCCCCAGGACCCCATTGAAAAAGGGCTCTGTGTAGGCCAATGGACTATCCTGGCAAACAAACTGCAAATAAATAAATAAATATTGGCCAGGCTCTGAGTCAGTCCATGTAGGACTTGTTGTTTAGGCCTTGTATTCTTTTAGTAAGCTATCTCTGTGGGTGTTCCTGTTGTTGCACATGTCTGGACAGATACATGCCAAAGAGTGCATTATATTCAGTGATATTTTGACTCCGTTAAAGGTTTTATTCACTGGATAACGGTAGCAGCCATGTAGTGAATGTATACACTGTCTACGCAAGGATTCCACTAGCTGGGAAGTACAGTTATGTTATGGATTAATTTAAAATGTTGATCCCTGAATGATGACAAACATTTCACACACTCATAACCTTGGCACTAGATGATTGTCACTGTTGAGTGACACCCCGATCCCATGTGCAGAAAATGGGAAAAAGGGGTTGTGGATGGGTGGATGGATGGATATTACACACAGCCTTTGCTCTTACTTCTCTGCATCATAGCTTCATAGCAAATGTATACACAGATCTGTTTTTATCGTCCACCTTACATATGACTGAGTGATACATACACATTTGACATAGAATGGATCACTTATATTTATAACAAAGGATGGTGTATAAAACTTTTATGCTGTTGTACTCAAGACTGTGTGCATACCTCTCAACGTCTCAGCACAAGAAATCTGGACAAGGACAAAACTAGTAGTGGCACAAAGACCCAAAAATAGGGATATATTTTAAATATTGCTCTTACCAGCTTTGAATGTTGTTGGACTAACATGTTTTGCTTTAGCATGGCTTTTATGAAGGATGTCAAGTCTGAAGCTCAAATGTCTGTCATTATTTAGTGACTTCAGTCTAAAATGAATTTCCAGACTACCACAAATTTTATGAGGAACAGACCAAAATAATAGGCAAAAATCAGAACTTTGTGCAAAAACTTGGAAAGCTGAGAGAGGTGTGACTCTAGCCCAAAAGTTCCTGGAATTCATAAACTCAAATGCCATGGAACAACTAGTCACCATCCCCACAAGAGGAGAAAACATACTTGATCTCATCATCACGAACATGGGAGCACAATGTTCAACGCCGGAAGTGTACCCCTCACTGGTGAGATCTGATCACAAACTAATCTCGCTGGAGGTCCTCATCCCGCCCCCACCCGAAATGAAAAAGACCACAGTAAAGAACTTCTCGGAAGCCGACTTCACACTTCTAAAGACTAGTGTGGTCTCCTTTAAGGCCCCTGAGCCGGCGGTTAACATTACTCAAACCGCTGAATCACTTACAAATGCCTTCTACCAGCACCTGCAGGGCTGCATGGATCAGGCAATCCCAAGCAAAACAAAGACTCTTTGTACCAAAGGCAAGCGTCCAGTCTGGTGGACCCCAGCCATAAACAAACTCTACAACAAAAGGAGAAAGCTACTACAAGATAGAGCAAAATCCTTAAAAGGTAAGACACCGCTGATCACTATAAGTAAAAAGCTAAGAGCTCTCATAAAATCATCCAAAGCTAATTTTGAGAAAAATAGCTAAGGACTCTAAAGACAACCATAAGGCATTCTTTAGCTATGTCAGAAACCTAGGAGGAAACTCCCAGATATGCTCAGAATTAGTTCAAAATGATGTGAAGATTACTGATCCTACAGACATTGCCAACATACTGGCTGAAAGGTTCAGTGCAAACTTCACATCCATGACCCACCTAAAGGAGAGATATCTATACCAAATGATTGTAGCCCCCCAAACATCTCTAACGCCCAGGTGAGAATTGTTCTCCAAGGCAAAGAACACAGCATCCATGGGACCTGATGGTGTCCCCGGCTGTGTGCTCCATGAACTCAACGAGGAATTAAACCCACAGTTAGGACAGCTGTTTAATCTTAGTCTCACCTCCGGATACGCACTCCAGGAGTGGTGCACAGCGACTGTGGTCCCACTCCACAAAGGCGGTGCCTCCACCAACCCTGGAAATTACCGTCCCATTAGCTTGACAAGCCTTATCTGCAAAGCCATGGAGAGGATCATAATGGATCTCATAAATAAAGACATAGGGAACTTGCAGACTTTGGATCCAACCCAGTTTGGCTTTGTCAAAGGCAGATCATGCCTTCTAAACTTGGTTGACTTTTTTGAAACAGTCACCAAGGCCATTGACGAGGGAAAGGCAGTCCATACAGCCTACCTAGACCTGGCGAAGGCTTTTGATACAATACCTCACTCGGGTATAATTGAAAAACTCATCAACTTAAATGTAAACCCATACATTACAAGATGGGTTGCAAACTGGCTGAGTGACAGAACCCACAGGGTCAGAGTTGCTGGCGCCATGTCAGACTCAAAGCCTGTCACAAGTGGTGTCCCACAGGGCTCAGTCCTGGGCCCACTCTTGTTTGGCATCTACTTTTCTGAAGTACAAGCAAACACAGGAGGGTTATGGCTGACAAAGTTTGCAGATGACTGCAAACTGGGCCGTAGTTGAAAACACATCCGACACAGATATCCTTCAGAAGGGTCTCACAGAAACGGATAACTGGTGCCAGAGCCATGGCCTAAAGTTAAATGCCAAGAAATGCATAGTCATACCCTTCGGGAAAAATAAGGTTACCCCTAGCTACCATATAGGTGGCAATCCCCTGAACACAGAAGAAGTTATTAGGGACCTGGGAACCCAGGTTGACAGTAGCCTTTCATTCAACACTCATATTGCTAAAGTAGTTAGGAAGACCTTCTACATTGCCCACGTTATCATGAAGGGATTCACATCTAGATCAAGGGAAGTCATAGTTTCCCTATACTCATCACTCATCAGACCAATGATCGAGTACAATGCCCCATTCGGAATGTATCTGACCCGACACTTGCAGCAGCTGGAGAGGCCACAAAAGTTCCTCACCAAAAGGATAAAGGGTCTCAAAAATCTGTCTTATGCTGCCCGACTGAAAGAACTCCAGTTATATTCAGTTGCTTACCGCTTGCTCAGAGGTGACCTATGCCTGACATACAAGGCCATGTCAAACCCAGATTTGATGAACATGCTTCATCTCAAAAAATCTAGATCCCTCAGAGCCACAAGGGCGGGAGACTTAAACCTCGACACGGTTATTAATAGGACGTGCTGGAGGGATAGATTCATCACCCAAAGACTCCCTATGCTGTGGAACAAAATCCCGGTTTATGTGAGGCAGAGCACCTCGCTGGCCTTGTTCAAGAGGAATCTTGACCAATGGATGGGAGATCGCAGATACACCCCAGGGGTTACCTCAGTGTCACTGCTCGACAGAGGCACAGCAAAATAATGGGCATAGTTTCTCCAAACTAAAGGGGTGGCGTAAGCCACAAAACTATGGGCTAGGCTTATAAATGCCCTCGGGCAGATAGCCTAGTATGAACCTATGAACCTATGAACCTATAATGTAGTTGAGGATAACACATTGTTGTAATATCCACCAAAGTTTACAGTGAACAGTAGGACTCAGTAGTTACTACAGGGAAAAAATTTTTTTTGAAAGTATGAGTAGAAGACCCTGCCCACACCACCTTAGTTAGCTCTTCCTCTCCAACGATGAGCCATTGTTGTATACTGCTGTGTGTTAAGCACAGCTTGACCTAGAAGGGCAAAGCTGAAAATTTTGTCAGCTGTATAGCACAGCATTTAATGTTATTCAGTGCAGTTGTATAATGACATACAGTAAATAAGCCTTTCTACTTATCATATTACTGTAGGTGGATATAAAATACCCTTTGTTATTTAGTGGATAAAAAGGAGACTAATGTGCCTTGTATCCTTGTCACGTTTAAACCAGTCAGAGTGTTTACTACACCTGGTCATCTACTCATCATCACCATCTTCTTTTGGCTGTTCCCGTTAGGGGTCGCCACAGCAGATCACCTGTTTCCATTTCTTCCTGCATCTTGCTCTGTCACACCAACCACCTGCATGCCCTCTCTCACCACATTAATAAACCGTATCTTAGGCCTTCTTCTTTTCCTGTTACCTGGTAGCTTCATCCTTAGCATCTTTTTCCCAATATACTCAGCATCCCTCCTCAGCACATGTCCAAACCAATGTAATCGTGCCTCTCTGGCTTTGTCTCCAAACCTTCCAACCTGGGCTGACCCTCTAATATATTTATTCCTAATCCTGTCCACCCTCATCACACCCAGTGCAAATCTTAACATCTTTAATTCTGCCACATTCAGCTCAAACTCCTGCCTTTTTGTCAGTGCCACTGTCTCCAACCCATATAACATAACTGGTCTCACTAACCTCTTGTAGACCTTCCCTTTCACTCTTACAGGTACTCGTCTGGCACAAATCACTCCTGACACTCTTCTCCACCCACTCCATCCTGCCTGTACTCTCTTCTTCACCTCTCTTCCACACTCACCGTTACTCTGAACTATTGACCCCAAGTATGTAAACTCATCCACCTTCGCCACCTCTACTCCTTGCATCCTCACCATTCCTCTATCCTCCCTCTCATTCACACACATACATTCTGTCTTAGTCCTGCTGACCTTCATTCCTCTTCTCTCTAGAGCATATCTCCATCTCTCCAGGGTCTCCTTCACCTGTTCCCTACTCTCACTACAGATCACAATGCTGGTCATCTACTAACAAAACAAAAAAAAAAAAGAGAGAATAAGATCTTAGTGGGAGCAGCCTTTGTAACACAATGCAAGTAAAATAAACTGACACCTTCATGGGGAACTATCAATGTTACTATGTAACAGTATGATAAGACAAACACACACAACCTGTAAAGAGAAAACATGCTTTCCAACAATTTATATTGCACAGATTTCTACTAAAGGGATATGCTAACTTGCATTAAAAACATTTATTTGAAACCAACTAACAGAAGTGACACTTTTCCAAAAGCATGCTGCAGAATGAAAAAGTATTTTTGTAGCAATGAAGTTTCAAACCTTCAAAACAGTGTAAGAATCTTCGCTGTGTGGAAGATTTTCAGTCCATATATAATCACTGTATATTAATCAGATCAGACAATAGTAGTAGAAGTAGCAAACGTAAACTCGTCAAGTCAAAAAATGATAAAAAATATATCATTTGAAATATTGTACAGAATTACTAAGTATTTGGAAATAATCCAAGCAAGGCAGGCAGTCTGTTTCCAGTGGACAATCCTTTATTAAGTACACAGACTTGCCATTGAAAGTAAAGAATTTGAAGTCCAGTACAAGATTAATGAGCTTCCTATTGCAGTCGTGCCCGTGTACCCTGATTATGATTCTTAAAAGACCCCGTAGCTGCTGTTATACAGTAATTGTGAGGGAGCACTGTGTACAAGGATTTCACATCAGTAGTTAATAAAATACTGTCAGCTTCCACTGTAATGTTTTTTATTTTCCTCAAAAATTCCTTTGAATCTCTTATGTATGACTTATTCTTTTCTGCTAAAGGTTTCAGCAAGTAATCAAGTTAAATGGCTTCAGTAAGGGAACATCCACTTGCTACCACCGGTCTATAAGGTGGGTCTCTGTTCTTGTGTGGCTTTGGTATTCCAAAAAAGTAAGGCAAACATGGGCATGGGCTCCCTAAATAATTGTAAAGCTTTTCAGTAATGTTTTTCTTCCCATAATGTGGTGAGATTAGTTTCAAACCTTCCGTGCAAGGGACCCCCCCCCCCGTTCAACCACTTAAAAAATAAGCAACTCCAGAGTGATTTCATCTCACGGAAGGGAATGCAGCAACATCAACTAAACAGCAGTTCAGCAGGGTAGGCTAGGCAAGTCATCATTTGATGACCCAAACCTTAATTAATCATAATATTCCCTTACTTGTTCCTGATGTGATTGGTTGTGAGGCTGCATATTTGCTATATCCTGTCATAGTCCGCAGTGCTATTCAGACAAAATGTGGGGTCTGATTCTGTCACATACACACACACACCCACCATACACACTCACTCTGATTGTGCTGAACACATGGGATAACACACAGGATAAGTATGCAGGGTTACTTTACTATATCATATTAAAAACGGACAGAATTGTATTGCCACTTCAAAACCGAAACTGCAAAAAATCAAAAGTAAAATGCAAACTTAATATAAAATGCAATAATTGTAGTATAGTCTAGTTTTATTTTTGAGTTTTGGTAACAGGTGATCATCCCAGGAGAGACCTAGACGCACATAAATTAAGCTGGTCACACAGTATGTAAATGTGAGCTAATGGAATTTTAACCTGTCTCTCCAGCTCTGTAGCCTGCTACTTTAGCACTATGGTGTACTAGATCTTTAATAGTACATGTTTAAATTTCAAAATTCATCAATTTGTGACACCTTGTAGCCCTCTGGCATCATCTTCAAGTTCAGATGCAAGGTTTCTGCTTTCTGTGACAGTCACTGAAATTATGTTGACATGGGTTAGTCCAAGAGGACACCATCTTAGTGAAAAGACGTGAGCCTCTTCTCAGGCTCCAGCCTGTCTGGAGATCATGTTTTATGATTTTGTGTTATATTATATTGTATATTATGAATGAGAGTAAACTGAGAGGTTTCTGGATATACACAGCCCAGGGTCATTTCTTAAGACGGGTTTTTAGAAGTGTAAAGGATTCTATCCTGTCCCAGTCAGTGAGCAGAACTCTCCATTTTTAACTTTCCTTTCAGAAATCACACTGTGAGTCATACTTCTCAACTGTCCATGTTCTTCACAGAAAGTCCATATTTTTGCCTCATATTGCTGGCCTATTCCTCATAAAATTTTAGTTTTCCGGCAAGTCACTGAGATGACATGAGGACTGACCTCACTAAATAATGGCATTTGAATTTCAGACTTCAAACCCTTCCGAAAATATATGTTAACACATGCCTTGTAACTCTAGCAACTTTCCATGTTTATAAGAGTAATAGTTAAAATCTGCTCCTATTCTTGAGCCCCTGTCCCCCATTTTGTCAGATTTTTGTCCAGATTTCTTGGACTTAGACGTTGAGAGGTATGCTGAGTGATTCATAGTGCCATAGATTTTTTTTGTCAAATATAGAAAGAAACCATTGCCCTTCAAGACCCTTGACTGCTATAACCCTACTTTACATACACACGTACATTATTTGTAAGAGTAGTAATTGATTTCTGATTGTAAAGGAAATGTATTTCACAGTTTTGGGATGCATTGTGTAATGGATTCACTACTCTTTTCTATTGTTTGTTTATTTAATTAATTCAGTTATTATTTTTTGACATTTGTTTACTGGAAAAGTCTAACTGGGTCACAAAAGCCCATTTTCAGCAGAGACATGGGGAATAAAGCTCCATTTAACAGAGAAAACAAACAAACAAAAAAAAAAATAAATAAATAAAGACTACATTAAAAAGTTGAAAGTTATGCATTTAAAAATAATCAACAATATTGTAAGGCATATAAATATACTAAAATATGTTACAAAGAGAACAATGATAAAAAGCTAAGTAAAATACTAGGCAGAATTCTGGAGTATGTTGTTTTGGCAATTCACTGTAGTAATAAGTAAAAGTGATGTGTTTATTTTAATTGTAACTGTAGAGGAGGAGAGAGTTTAGGATAAATTAGTATAAATAGTGAGGAGGTGATGGGAAGAGGTGATGTAAAGTGGTAGAGAGGGTAGGATAGCTAGGTGAAGATGAGAAAGTGGTGATGGGTCGAGAATTTGTATAGACAGGGGCAGAGAAAAGTGGAAAAAACAGGCTCAGATAAGGTTACAACCGATAAGACCACGATGTTGTGAATTAAGGGGGAAATCGCTCCTAAGGTACTCATAACAGTATGGAGAGAAGGGTGTGCCTCAGATGACTGGAGAATAAGCATTCTAATGCCAGTGTATAAGACCAAAGGGGATATTCCCAACTGTGGGCAGTATAGCGGAATCTTAACTCCTGTTACTATGCATGAAAGAGCTGGAAAGGATGACTGATAAATGAGTACATGCAATCATAATGTTGTTGTATTTGCTACTGTTGTGTTATATATCCTGTATCATTGTAACATATTTCTGTCTGTATGTGTTAAATGTGGAGCTTTTCTCTCCAGGCCTCCACTGAAAATGGGTTCTTCTGGCCCAGTGGACTACCCCAGTAATCAAATGCAATAAATAAATAAATACAGAGCAGTAGAGAACAAGATGAGGGAGGAGCAGTTCAAATTCAGATCAGGATACAGCACAACTAACCCAATGTTTTCAATGAGACAGATAGTCGAGAAGAAACTCAAGATGTGGAAAGAGTTCAACTGGGCATTCCTAGACTTGGAGAAAGTGTATGACAAGATCCTAACAAAGCTGATTTTGGCAGTCTTGTGATGTTTTCAAGTCCCAAAAGCATTTGTAGAAATAGTGCAAGCTATGTACAATGATCCAGTGTCAAAAGTATAAACAGTGTTTGGACTCACAGAGGAGTACCCAGTTTGAGTGGGTGTGTGTTAGGGTTCAGCTTTGAGGTGATGGACTAGTTTAACAAACCATTCATAGGGGACAGATCACCAAAGCTATTGTATGCAAACAATGTGACTAGTATTAGAAGCAGACTCTGAACAAGAACTTCAGCCAATGACAGGGTAAGAGAATGCAAAATTAAACCACATGGGATGAAAACGAGTACAGACAAGGTAGTTGTTATGGTAAAAAATGGGGGAAATCATGTGAAGCTAATTGAAGGGAAAATAGCAGAACAGGTTAATGGCTTCAGGTATCTGGGAGGGGATGGTTGTGCAGCAGCGGAGGCACACCTCTCAACAACTCAGAGCTAGAATCTGGGCAAAGCCAAAAATAACTGGGGATCGAAGGCCCAAAAATAGGAACATATTTTAAATACTGCTCTTATAAACGTAGAAAGTTGCTGTAATAACAGGTTTTGCTTTAATATGTGGTTTCTGAAGGATATGAAGTTTGACATTAAAACATCTGGCATTACTTAGTAACTTCTATCCTCAATTTTTTTGCCAGATAGTTTTATGAGGAACATACCAAAAATATGAGGCAAATATGTGGACGTTCTGCAAAAATCTGGACAGTTGAGACATACAGAGGGAGGTCTGAATGAGGTCAAAACTAGAATCAGAGGGGCTGCAGCTAGTTGGTACAGAGTGTCAGGTGTAACAAAAGAATGTCAAAGAAACTGAAAAGTAAGATGTAGAAAACAGTGGTGCGTCTAGTAGTAGTGTACGGCACAGAAACCTGAGCAGTGAAGCCTCTGGGCTGAATCTGAAAATCTTACTCTTGGATTAATTCTTACAGAAGCCCCAGTTATTAAATGAAGTAAATAGTTCTTCATAATTCTGGCTAGATTCAGTTAATTTTATTTTAGTGGCTATCATGTCAAGAAGTGCTCCTTACTGAATTTTTTTTTTTTTGCTCAAACCAGCAAAGTTAATTTGTATCACGGAAACATCAGCTGGTCACATTAATGGAAGCGTTGTCAATGGCATGGCAAAAACAATAGCAAAAGTATGAGATGGGGAGATGAACCAACCAGCTTCAGAGAGCATAAATCTTGCAAAAAAGTTAATATAAGTTCCAGATGGTGGACGTTTAATGATTCATCAGAATGATTATGATAGATTCAAGAGGTGTTATTGAGAATGCCTGGAGTGTCAGCTTTTATTCCATCTATATCTCAGGAGTTTCAGCTTCAGTGGTTCCTGATCCATGCAGTAGTTAGTGGAATTATAACAGGTAGCATCACATTTAGGCAATATTTGTGTATGGAAGACCTTATGCAAGTTGTGAGTGTAATAGTGCAGTCAAAATGACTGTAGACTAAGCAAGCAGTAAAATCAGGCATGATGAAAAAATAAGACATATTTTGTAACACTACTACACCTTCATTCAAAGGCAGTAATCAGAGCAATGATGTAAAATCTAAGACATATTTGTAAACACTTACACTGTTCATTCAAAAAGCTGGTAAGAATAGAGTGTTTCTTAACTTTGTACATTTCAGGAAAAAAGTCTCTACCTTTATTTGACACTGTCCAGTGACCTCAGTCTCTATTCCCTGTCCGCTAAGTTCTATCACAAAAATGTACATACAGAACAGTTTTGAGGAGGACAGCCATTGCCAGTTTCCTGTTACTGGAACTCTGTGGTCACTGTGGGTCTGGGTCTCCATCTGACAGGACTGACAGCAACAGTTTGTTGCTTTAGTTTGACTTTTTTTTTCTTTTTTTTTAAATCTTTATTAAATTTTCACATATGACAAAGGCAATCTTACATTTGTAGCAATGAAAAACATACAAAATTATACCACTTTAGTTGCAAACAGTTTACATCAGACACCATTGAAACAACTGTAGTTGCAAACATTATACATCACTTATAAACCATCCAGTCACTGTCAGTTAAGCATTATATGGCTCATTTAAATCCTGCCTCTTAAACCTTGTTCCTGCTCTCCTGCTCTGCATATATTGTTCCCACAATTCCCATTTTTCCTATGTAGTTTGCTCCTTCCCTTTTTCTAAAGATCCCAATTCCAGTTGTTTTATCTTTGCTACTGTATTCACTCTATAAATTCCATTCTATAAGTATAATTATAATTATAATATAGTATAATATAATATATTAATTAATTTAATTAATTTTTAATTAATTAATATTATATTAATATAATATAATTATATGATTTTATTATGTTCTATAAATACACTATTCTATTGTATTCTATAAATACACTTGCATTGTATTTGTTTCTTGTTTTTTTGCTTATGTGGAGATTTTCTACCTGGGCCTCTGCTGAAAACGGACCTGTGTCCAGTCGGAATTTGCCAGTAAAAAAATGTAAATACATAAATAAGTAAGTAATATTCACTACTTCTAGTAAAGTTGGTCTAGACTTTCAGCAAAATAAAACAAAGTAAAGGAGCACAAGTCCAGTAGGAAAAAATATTTTGTCAAAGTAAACCAAACTGCAGTAGTGCAAGAGAATTTAATAAATCCAATAAAACGCACTGATTCAATACATAAAATAAAATAAAAGATTAGTGCTTTCGTACATAACAGAGTACTTCAGATCTACATAAAAATAGCAGTTACAATTTAAATAATACAAGCAATTAATGCTGCAAATCACGTGACTTTCAAATAGGTTTAAGGGGGATGAACTCATTTAACCCCTTAACACCTGTATCTTGTAAAAGTAACATCCATTTTACCTCTTGACATTCAGTCTTCGTTGTTATATCACCACCTCTAACATTAGGCTGACAAATCTCTAATACTGAAAATTTAAAATGATGATTATTTCCCATCAGGGTAATATATTTTGCAAGGGCATTTTTACTATCATTTCTCTGGATACTGTAAAGATCACACGTATCCGATCTCTCAAACACCTATTCGTTTTGCCCACATAAAACATTCTGCAGAGCTCATAGGAAGCTAAACACACAACATTCATTGTATTGCAATCAGCATATACCTTAAGCTCATAGACATGTCCAGTCACAGGGTGTACATACATATCATCATTACTTACATAAGAACACATGGTTTACGACAAGGAAAGGTCCCTAAAATGGCATTCTCTAAATGTTCATTCCTATTATTAACAACTCTGTTGGATTTATAACAGAGCAGTCTCTTTAGACATTTCTGATTCTTAAAAGTAAATTGTGGCACTTCACCCAATGTCTCCTTACATTTGGCATCTGATCGTATTATTTCCCAGTGTTTTTTAATAATATTGCATATAGCAAAAGAATCATTAGAAAAAGTGAGGCACATTCTTGCCTTACCTAGCAAATTCCCAGTCTTATTATTGACAGGGCCCACATCTGAATTCAGGTAGGGTTTTGATCGAGTGTCCCTAAATGAGACAACCTCATCTTGTGCCTCAGATATATCATCCTGTGGATAGCCTTTTACTTTAAAATAATTTGAAATTTCTTCAAAAGATTCATACATACAACTGTCCTTTGTATGCAGCCGGGCAGATCTATAAAATTGCCCTTTTAGCACATTTCTCTTCACAGATTTCAGATGCATGCTCTTGGCATGTAGAATGTTGTTAGTCTTACAAGATTTAGTATAAATCTGTGCCTCAATACCATCAGGGGCTATGATGATTTGTACATCCAAGAAGGAAATCTTTTCATTGGATGAGCTAAATGTAAATTTCAAAAAACTAGTGCTGCTATTAAGATATTCAACAAACTCACATAAGGAAGAATAATCATTCTCCCAAATAAAAAAACACGTCGTCCACAAAACGACCATAATAGAGAATGAACCTAGAAAAAATATTATCTTCATTAAACACAAAATTAGACTCCCACTGGGTCATAACCATACTGGCGTAGCTATTGGCATAAACCGAGCCCATAGCTACAGCCATTCATTGTAAATAAAAGGAGCCTTCAAACATAAACAAGTTAATTTGCAATATAATCTCTAAAAGGTAGCAAATCAAATGACCCTTATTGGTGTTATATGTACTATGCTGTGTCAAAAAAAGTCTAACAAAATCTACCCCTATATCATTAGGGATACATGTAAAAAGAGACGTCACATCCATAGTAACTAGTAACACATCATTAGTAAATTCCTTTAACTTCCATTCATTTAGTCTTTGCAAAAATTGTCTGGTGTCCTTTGAAACATGTTCTACTTTATCAAGTACAGGACAAAGTTGTTTCTCCACATATCTGGAGAGTGTCTCTGTGGCCCACCTTCTGCCAGATACAATGGGTTGCATGGGTGGGTTGGTGGAATTCTTATGCAGCTTTGGAAGTCCATGGATATATGGTACCATGGGATGCTCTACTACTAAAAAGTATTCACAGAGCTGTTTACCAATGGAGCCCTCCATTAACAAATCTTCACTACATTGTTGCACTTGTACTATTAGCCTTTGTGCTTGTAATTCAGTAAGCGGCAAGTAAGTGACAGTATCACTAAGCATATTCAACATAACATCAGTGTAATAGACAGTGTCAAAGACCACTATTCCTCCTCCATTATCTGCTGGCCTGAAACATAGTGTATCAGATGACATTAGCTCCATTAAAGCAGAAAATTCTGTTCTACTGAGATTATTAAAACCATGATTTCTTTTGCTTGAAAAATACTCATAGACATCATCTTGACACAGTTTATAAAATGCTTCGACTAAAGGCGGGTGAGCAGGTACATAAGTGCTAGGTTTTTTAAAAATCTATAATACTCCCAGCATTGTTACCATAACATAACTTTAAAGATAAATTTCTTACAAATAATTGTAGATCATTTAACACATCTATCAAGTTGGAATAACCTGAAGGTATAAAATTAAGTCCATAGTTCAATACTTTTAACTGTTGAACAGATAAGGTTGCAGTTGAAAGATTAAACACTAGGTTTTGCTTATTTTGTTCCGCATGACTCGCTCTACTTCTAATGTCCCCAAATTCTGCATCTTCTTGTTGAAACGAATCCGACTCATTGAACAACCTCTCTCCTTCGATTTCAGTAATTCTGGTGCTGTCAATCGTAAAAAAGCAGTACTGGATATAGATGTGCTGTTGTTTTCAGCATCATTGTTAGTTGTATGCATTTCCGTTACAAACGGAACATTTCCTGTCGAGGGTAGACTGGATGAGCCTGAAAAACAAGTAGGAATGTGTTTCAAACATGTAGCCGTTCTGGCTTCATTCAGACTTTGATTTCCATTTTCTAGTAATTGCTTTTTTGGCAGCCACCATAGTTAGACTCAGCAAGGCTTTACTTTGTTTAGGCAATTCAGATTCTGTAGTATAACTCAAAAAAAAAATCAGAAGTCTGTGCAGCATTGTGTATGGATAACAGGTCTATAAGGAAAAACAGTGCATCTAACAGAATAAGGAGTCCTATAAGTTAGTATCATTGTTGCAAATGAAAGTATATTAATTGTCAGTGACAAGCCAAACTATTCTGTGGGGGTGATTGTCAAGAGGTGGGGCTTTATGACACCTATAAATTAGCCTGGTCTGTTCTGAGTCAATTAATCCTATTTAGAAAAAACTTCTTTTCCACCTACACTGTTTTGGGTAGTAGAAATTGTCAATTATGATGTGCTGTAGTACCTTTACTGTTACAGCTCCTCTTTAAAGTGAATTTGTTTTGTTGGGGACTCCTTGACTCTGCTAATCCTGTCAATGCCTAATTTAATTTCTCATCTGATTAAGTGCACATCCTTTTCACCATGATCCTTACCACAAGGGTAAGGATACATTCAATATATGCATGAACAGTTTAGATTAACTAATTCAACAAGCTTGTTTTGGTGAGGTAGGGGGTAATGATAGCCTACCCGAAGAATGAATACAAATTCCACACAGCAAGTCTAGGTCAGAATTGAACCACAGACCTTGGAACTCTGAAACCATAATTACTGAACCATTATGTCATCTCAAAAAAATGGAAAGATACTAAAAAATTATTTGTTGAAAACTGCAAGATGCAAAGGCTTCCAAGCTATTAGTCCCTAGTATCCTTTCTTGCTTCTTCTAAGGTTTCCACTCCATGCTACATCCTAAAAAAAAATATTCATACATATGTATAGTAATAAACTTGTTTTTCAGTTTTGTGTTGTATATACTAGTTTTTAGGATATATTTCCTCTTCTGGTATTGCACCTATGTTTTTAGTTATGATGTTATATATTTTGCAGTATATGTGCTGAGTCTGAAAAACTTATATTTGGATTAGCTCTTAAAGAAGCCCCTGTTAACAAATGAAACAAGTAAGTCTTCAAAGATTCTGCTTACCCTAATCTGCTAGTTTGATTAGTCTCGCTAAGAACTTTCGATGTCTAAATTCCTGCAGTGGGTGAGTACTATGAATCATTTCTGCTAAAACCACATTGCCCCCCCCCCCGTTTTAAATAATCCTTTTTTATTGTGAATCATAAAAGAAAAATATCAGAATGCTGAGTAATCCACAAACTGGTAGGAAGAAGAACAAAAGAACCTTTTTTATTCACAGACTAAGCACTTTCACCCTATGTCCATAGGGCATCATCAGAGTGAATTAACACAAAAAAACTTCTACATTTATACAACTCTAAAATACAACACTCCCACTACTAATTATAAAATGCTGTGCCAATTAATTCTTAAAGGGATGTAGTTAAAAACAATAAAATACATTAATAAATACACTATAATATTGAATAGCTGGATGATTGAACAGAAATATATATATATATATATATATATATATATATATATATATATATATATATATATATATATATATAAAACAACATGCACAAATAAATATAAATATGCAAAATATGTGTGCAAATCCTGCTATAAATAAATAAGTTAAGTTAATATAATATATAATATATAAAAAACTTGACTAACAGAAGTGTACCAAGGAAACATATATATATATATATTAAAAACCTGCATATATGACATTACAAAAAAGGGGGGGGGTGTTATTATAAAAGAGACATTATATCTAGTGGTCATCTTAAACCTGCAATGCTCTTAACTTCAGTACAAAACTTAATGATATATTATCATTAATACCTGGAGATATAGTGGCATTTGTCCTCAATTGCCATTCTAACTCCAAATTCTCTAGGTATAGGTTAACATCACCCTCTCTAAAATGGTCAACAATTCTGTCAGTGTAATAAAAAAACAAGAATTTATTGAATCTCTCACATTTCACTGAATGATTAAAAAGTGCACTTTCCTTCTTACTTTTTTAATGTCCCTTACATGCTCTAATATTCTTTCTTTCAATTTTCTAGAGGCTTTACCCACGTAGAATGCTGAACAGGTCAAACATGTAGCTATATAAACCGCCATCCTAGTGTTACAATTGGCTGGACTAGGTAATGAACGTTTGTAACCCTCTACCATGACATATGGCACTGTGTTAATAAACTTACATGCCTTACACATGTTACAATTAGACATCCTAGATACCACCCTTTTCTTGTTACATGTTTTTTTTCAAATAGATTCTTAAGGTTGGCACCTCTAGAAAAAGTCACTTTAGGGGCCAATCCTAACATATTTTTAATGTCAGGACTTAAAATCTGATTTATGCTTGTGTATTAAATCTTTACTTGTCTAAAAAATATGCACCGGTCTTGTGATAAGCAAATAAACTGCATTCTAGTTTCTTTCATTTTTTTTTTTTTTGCTAATATCGAGAATACCACATTCCCTATCTATGCACTCTAATTATATTTTATGGTTCTTGTTAATATGGTGTTCATAGTAATTTGCTTACTTGCTTACAGGTATGAATGTGTAAGAGAACACATTTTGACTGTTAGTTTGTTAGGCCTTCAGTTACATGTTTTTTTTTTAAACTAGCTTTTTTATTACTTTTATTTAATAAATGGCTAACAAATCAACATGTCATGTGTTTCAATACTATTCAGGAAGGATTCCAAATAACAAGTTACATTTTGATGAGACAACAGTTAAACCACTTAGTGTTGATTGCTCTGATTTTAGTAGATATGTTATAATTTGGATTGGTTTTAAGATTTCTTTGATTACTGATGTAGTTGTTTGATACACTTTGAACACAAACATTTGTTGTTGGGTCTATGGGCTTTGGGGATTATGTTGCATTGTGCTGCTGTTATCAGATACTGTGTGATTTTTTGTTGGCTGCAATGTGTTTTGGAGGGGTGCAGTATACCTGTTGCTTCTTATCACAGCACAAAGCAGTGTAGAAGGAAGCTGACGTTTACCTTGTCAGCATTGTAATACATTGATTTGTAATGGATGTAGTGTCTTGTTTTTGGGTCACATGACATAGTGTCACATTGGGTCACATGACAAGAGTGAAAATTGGAATTGTATGTTTGTTTTTCCCTTTTATATGATTTTGTGAATACTCAGAATTAGTATACATAAAGCTCAGATCCCCCACATTGAAAGGTGGAGACAATTTATGTTTTTATTTATTTATTTTTATCTGGGTAAGGCACTAATCACTGCAGACCAATTACAGGCCCAGGCTGTAAGGTTAAAAAGATACAAGTTTACACAGACTGGTACAGTACAAATGAAACAGATTAGAAAACAATTAAATACTATTACATCATACTATTACATCAGAGAGAGAAGCAAGTGAGACAAGGCGTGACTACACTAATCACTTGTTACATAAAGAAAAAGAAATTCTATTTATGATAACAACTGGGGCTATGCCACAAAACAAAAAAAGAAACGGAATATGGGAGTGAGACAGGGTTAGTTACAGTATTTACAAGCTCTTGCAGTAACAGTAATGGAATTCACATTGAAGCGATTTGTAAAACCTATAACAATGTCATCTTACTAGGTGAGAAGCTTGTAAGGTAATCTGACCTGTGGCAAAACATTTGCAGTGGACTTGCTTTTGTAAGTAGGGTATGAAGTCAGAGTTTGAATTTGGTGTAGTTAGAAATGTCTTTAATGTTGTGGGGGAAGTGACTTCCATAATTTGGATGCTAGAAGGAAAAAGCCATGATTGTTGTAACAATGACTACTTCCATAGTGGTAACCATTTGAAATGTTGGGACCCGCTAGAGTGAGTCCCAAAACACAGAAACTGAATGGCCCAAAAAAAACCCCAAAAACAAAAAGGAATTGCATATACCAAGTAAGTCTGAGACGACCATTTCTTACAATATTCCCATTTCTCTGAGGAATGGAGATCTCAAAATTGGTATATGTACAAGTTCAGAGGATGTTTACCCCCCCACACACACACACAACAGGGGGTATGGGAAGGGTTTACCCTAAAAAAAATAAGTTTAAAAGTGAAGAACAATGTTCTAGATTCACCCTTCTCCTGCAGTTTTGATCTTTTATTTGTCATGTCGACATTTCAGTAGGCAACCCTTTATAGTACGTGATGTTTTTGTAGTGAATGGAACTGTGATTAAACCTAAAAATTTCAGTTTCATTCATACATTTCTCATCTTAAGAGATTCAGTTCATTGCAAGAAATCTGTCTCAGAATTAGAAGTGAATAAGGAAATGCTTATCTGGTACTTGTGTAATTGGTGTCAGCAGGCAGTCATAGACCTTAGTTAATCCAGTGAATAGTAAAATGTATGGGAATGGTGATAAAGAGAACTCTCTGAGATGGGTTGGTTACGCTGGAACCATACAGAAGTACTGTTGGACAGTGAAGCCTACTTGTCCAAGCATTACCTCATGTAAGGAAACATGGGTAGAGGAGTTGAAATGACAATGTTGATGGAACAAGTGGGAGAGAATGAGGATGTTGAGGAATTGGACTGGAATGAGACAGGTCATTGATGGATGGAGTAGGGTGGGAGTATCACTATGGTGTAACAGCAACAGTCTTTTCTAAGGGTCCATAAATAGAAACTTGCTGAGAGCATCCAAAATGTCAACACAAGACCTATGAGACAATTGGGAAATATTTTGCACTATCAGATGCATACTCACCTCATTCTATTCTGATGTTATTAATTTCTGTCATTTCAGTAAAAGTTGCTTTTAAACAAGTCTGTTCATAATAGCAGTTCATAAGAAATGGGAGAATTTCCAGTATTTGCCAAGTTTTTTTTTAATCCCACAGATTCTTAAAATGTATATACAGTTTTTTCCTATCAACCTTTGAAACTAAGCAGATAACAAGGTGACAGAGAAGTATTTTCTTTTTGTATACACTAATAGCCCATATATTTAGTGATAAGAAATCTCTGTATATGCTTTGTTCAGTGATTTATTAATTAATGTAACCATAAATTGTTCTATCTTTATTAAGATGGTAACTCTAAGTGTAGCAGCAGTGAATGTGAATAAATCTGAGGGGAAATTTCACAGCGTTATGCCCTAGTCTTAACAGCAGGGAGCTGTGGCAGTGTCCAGAATGTTTATTGAGTACAGATGCCAGAAGTTTAACGCCCCTCACAAAAGCCTAGTTTCTGATAACAAGAAGGAGTCAAATAACACAGGATACCATTCCAAGTTATATCTGAGTAACAAATCCTCACAAATCTTGTCAGGCATGGTTTGCAGACTCCTGACATGCAATTCTTCACAAGTAAGGATCACTGATAACAGAAAGGAACAACAAAACAAAGGATACCAGTCCAAGTTGCCATGGAGATGTTCACTGTATAAGAGACATCATTATGAACTGGAATTCCTTGTTGACAGACTGTGTGTACAGATTTATTATATTAGTAAATCTATTCTCCAAACAAAATTGCAAATAGTGAATGGTGAACAAACCAGATAACCTTATCTACTCTGTCTAGAAGGTATACAAACTAGCCAAAAATAGAAATGAGTGCTTTGCCATACTGGTAGATTTCTTTTAAATATCATGAACCTAAGTTCAATTATGTATACAACCATGGTAGAATATCATACTGAAACTAGCAGTTAGCAGTGTCTGTTAGCCTTTTTTAAAGCACTCAGCAGCAGCCTTAATGTTTTTTTCATTTCTTTTTTTTTTTTAATAATTATTTCTTTGTTAACCAGGTACAATTGGGCCTCTTCTTGGGCAACATGGGAACATTGTCTGGTAAAGTGACTTGCTCCGAGTAGAAAAAGGTGACCTTGAGGAAACTCAGACCAGAACAACAAGATGGGCCTTGTTAACAGCTCATGTCTTTAATCCTAAATTATGAGTTAGCTAGACTAGACTGATAAAAAGGAGCCCCCAGCTTTCTTCTTCTTTATTTTCAATCCATTCAGGTTTACTCCTGTGTTCACTTGATTTTAATAGATTAACTTTAATACTAGAACCATTTGCCTTTAGATATTAATACATTTTATAAACTTCACTAATTAATACCATCTATAATCCAAACTTGTCAGAGACGCAGCAGTAACACAACTGCCTTTCATGCTGGGATGTTGTTATGGGTTGTATCCTCCAACCAGGTGCTTGGATTGTTCCAGTGTTAACACTGTCATACAACATGTCCTTCACATGAGAAGTTAAATCAAGGTCTAAACTTGTGAAAATGGAGACAGCTCAGGCAGATGTTAAAGACCTCATCAACCTTACTGAAAAGAGCCTGAGCAATTTCTTCAGTGACTTGGGCCAGTTCCTTCTAGCCAGTATAAGTACTATCCCAAACCTCCCGTGGGAACAGTTATTGGTCCTGTGGGACTAACTTGGTTGACAGAAAAGTAAACAAACAAAAGCTTCTCTGTTCAACATTCCATCAGCCTCCATAGCCTACCTGTGTGAATCTCAGCAAATCACTTAACCAGACAGCACTCCTGTACTGAGTCTGAAAAAGGTTTATGGAGGTCAGTGTTCTGTCACAGACAAGAAGTACAAATAAATACAGATTCATAGTGGTATCACATGCTTATTTTCTTGCAGCTGTCTTCTTCTGCCTCTTTTATGCTGTTTTACTTTGAACGTTGGGTTACATCCTGAGCAGATAAGTTTGTAACAATAATGTTTTGATTTTGAGACCAAACCATCTATCACATACATGTATTATTTTATATTTCTGCAAGCTTGAAAAATACAATACTGTGATCAAATAAATGTGTCTACAAATTAATATATTTATGCAGCCAACATTTAATATCTGGAAGATGGACTTTCTGGTTTCAAGACAGGGCATTCCCCTGTGCTACTTGTAACCTGTGGCCCATGGATGAGTAGTAACACCATCTGGCCAACTGGGCTGGAGAAAAACTGAACAGCTAATGCCAAATGTCTTCTGTTCTTTTTAGTAGGAATTGTGCATGCTGTTTGCTCTTTGCTTCCGGGTGAATAAAATACATGATAAAGGATAAGCTCCATCTTAGAGTGGTGCACCCATATGTAACTCTGTGCTCCCTCCTCTGCTTCATCTTGAGGCAAGGAAAATGTGGGAAAACGTTGATGGCCCACAGTATGGATTGCTATTCCACTGTTGGCTTCTGATTGTTATTCACCTAAACTGTGGGAATAAAGGGACCTGTAAAGCATATAGACCCTGAAGACAGCAGGCCACTAGTGAACCGTTATTAAAACAATGAGCCCCTCAGTCCATGGAAAGCTTCATATTTTTTCAGCAGGACTGAAAGTGTGAACAGGCAAGGCTCTTCAGGGGCCATGCAATAAACAGAAATGGAATTAATGTTTATTTTGGAGAGACCACCATGCAAAAACATGTGCAGGATATGGGTTGTAGCAGCTGTCTCCAAGAAATGTGGAATAGCATAAAAAGCATATATCAAATATATCGAGTGTTTCAGCTTATGAACAGATTGCAAAGCAAATTGATGAAGGATATTATGACCTAACCAATGTGAATCAGCAGTGTTAGTGCCAAGTATGTGTATTTTTCATATTATTGATTGCAATTACTTCAGCTGAAAAAACACCCATTAAAAGGAATAATTCTGCATCATATGCATCTGGTCTTGTGCCTGAGGGCTTAAGCTATCTTTGTGAATTGTGCATAGTGGGTTTACAGGTATAGTTACCCATATAAAATCTGGTAAAAATAACCTTTTTTATTAAAAATGATCCAGACCAAAAAAAAAAAACATAAATTGTGTAGTTTTCATCACATATTACATTTTCATCACATATTTTGAGAGAAATGCAATATGTGAAGTATTTTTTAAATAACAGTCAACAATTCATGCAATTTTTTACTTTATTTTCTTATATACTACTTTATAATCTATATGTGCTACCTTGGATTTTGTGGACAAGCATTAATTTTAGTATAACAGTTTTTAATGTATAACCATAGCACAGCTGCATTTATTGTACTTGGAGAAAAGCAGCTTAACTGAATAGATCTTAATAGCTTGTTTTTTTCTTGAATACAACTATCTCTGCAAACTACCATAGCGTGATCTCAAGAAGGGTAGTTAAACCCAAATACTAGACCCTGCTTTGGGAATCACCTTGTGACTGAGTTCAGACATTATCTGCTTTGCTTTTAATTGTAATCAAACAGTTATGTGTTGTTGTCAGATTATCTCTTTATTTCCTTCATGTTTCCAGTCCCTGAGCTGCACTTCATACATTTAGTCACCTCCTTTTTGGTTGTACTACTAAAGTGAAAATAGCTCAGAGCTACCATTAAATGAATATTATCAGACAGCTAAGTTTGGGCTTAAGATAAAATTAGATTTCTAAGGCAATTAAACACAACTCTTATTTGATCGTTCTCAGTTTTCCCATGTAACGCTTATTTGCATTTGAATTTCACTGTTAAATTCTTTGCACTCAAAAACTTAAGTTTTTGTGCATTTTTCTTATATTAAGTTTGGTAGGTGGAAGTGTTTTGTATTCAATTTCCACATTAGAAAAGCTCTACTCAAGACCTGGCTGTGTGGTGTATAGGTATGGAGCCCTGATATGGATCCAGATAACCCGGGTTCGATTTATTGGCTCCAGCATTGGAGAAGCTGGGCAGGATGTGGGTTGGAAGGAGTGGATTTTTACCAGCTCACTCAGTTTGGGAGGGAAAGAAGGGTTTCTGCTGACAATCTGATATGACCATGGTGACATAGTCGGTTAGCAGAATGCAATTAAAATTTAGCTTTAGGCGTAGAGCTGGAGGAAGACGCTAGCTAACATTATATGTGGTGGTCCAAGTGATATCATTAGCTCCACTCAGTAAGGGCATACAAAAAATCCTTTGAAATGCAGGACAGTATATGTAATGCTGGTGGCTATTCCGCTCCAAGCCACTTCATCCTCACAACCCAGTACTGGAGCAGTACCCACCATGGAGGGATAGTACTGGGGACACTATGGAACAAATGAAAAGGAGTTGCACTCAAGCATATCTTCAACTATCCAGATTTTCACAGAATGTTCAGATTTTTCCCTGATATTTTTGGTCTGTTCATAAAATTTATGATTTTCTGGCAAATCACTAAGGAATTAAGTTACTAATTCCTTAGGAGGAAGCTAGTATAGAAAAGAGTAAAATCCCAAGAAGGAAAGACATCCCTGATCAGTATCAGCAAGAAACTACGATCCCTCATAAAATTATCCAAGGCGAGCTTTGAAAGAAAAATTGCCAAGGGCTCCACAGATAACCACAACACATTCTTTAGCTATGTCAAGAATCTAAGTGGCAATGCTCAGATCTGCTCGGAGTTAGTACAGAATGGCACAAAATACACTGAACCGACCTATATCGCCAACATACTGGCAGACAGGTTCAGTGCAAACTTCACTCCCCTCTCACCCCCAAAAGGGCCCATAACCATACCAGAAGAATGTAGAGTCCCTGAAATCACAGACACTCAGGTTAAAACAGCCCTCTCCAAAGCCAAAACCACAGCATCAATGGGACCGGAGAGTGTCCCAGGCTGCATCCTGTACGAGCTCAAAGAAGAACTAGCCCCTCACCTAAACACACTGTTCAAACTCAGCCTCTCCACAGGCTATGTACCCATAGAGCAGTGCACAGCAATGGTTATTCTGCTCCACAAAGGTGGAGCCACAACAGACTCTGGGAACTATCACCCTATAAGCCTGACTAGCTTGGTCTGCAAGGCTATGGAGCACATCATCATGGAACTCACTAACAGAGACATTGGGAACCTCCAAACACTGGGCCCTACCCAGTTCAGCTTTGTTAAGGGCAGATCATGCCTCCCAAACCTGGTGGACTTCTTTGAGACAGTTACCAAGGCTATAGATGAGGGAAAGGTGGTACATACAGCCTACCTAGACCTCGCTAAAGCCTTCAACACCATTCCCCATTCTGGTATTATAGACAAGCTCACCAGCCTGAACATACACCCCTATGTCACAAGATGGGTTGCCAACTGGCTCACGGACAGAACCCACATGGTGAGAGTTGCAGGAGCTAGGTCCAACACTAAACCAGTTACAAGTGGCATTCCCCAGGGCTCAGTCCTGGGACCCCTCCTGTTCAGTATATACTTCTCAGAGGTACAGGCAAGCGCAGGAGGATTATGGCTGACCAAGTTCACAGACAACTGCAAACTAGGAGCTATAATTGACTCTCCGGCTGACACAGACATCCTCCAAAAGGGTATCATGGCCTCAAGCTAAATGCCAAAAAGTGCATAGTCATCCCCTTTGGAAAAAACAAAGTACCCACAAACTACCACATAGGCGGTAGTCCCCTAAATACGAAAGACATAATAAGGGATCTGGGGACCCAAGTAGATAATAATCTCACCTTTGCTAATCACATTGCCAAAGTGGTTAGAAAATCCTTCTACGTGGCCCACCTAATCGCAAAAGGGTTCGGATCCAGATCAAAAGAGGTCACTGTGCCCCTCTACTCTTCACTCATCTGACCCATCATAGAGTACAACTCCCCATTTGGGATGTACCTTACAAGACACCTGGAAAGACCACAGAAGTACCTCACCAAGAGGATCACTGGCCTCAAACAGATGCCCTATGCAGCTTGACTGAAGAAACTCCAGCTGTACTCAGTTGCATACTGCCTACTCAGAGGTGATCTCTGCCTGACATACAAGGCCATGTCGAACCCAGAATTGATGGACATGTTCCACCTAAAGAAAATGTTATCCCCTTGAGCCACACGCTCTAGGGATCTAAACCTCACCAAAACAATAAATAGGACGTGCTGGAGGGATAGATTCATGTCCCAGAGACTTCCCACGCTCTGGAACAAGATCCCAATCTACATTAGGCAGAACTCCTCACTAACCCTCTTCAAAAGAAACCTTGACGAGTGGATGGGAAGCAGAATGTTTACCCCGGGGATCACTTCAGTGGCTCTGCTGGACAGAGGCACAGGGAAATAATCTAAGGGGGCGGCAAAAGCCAACACATTCTGGCTAGGCTTATAAATGCCTTCGGGCAGAGAGCCTAGTACCTACCTATGAACCTATAAATAATGACACAGATTTGAGTTTCAGATTTTATATAATTTGTAAAATACGAGCTAACCTAAAACCTGTTATTCTATGAATTTCTAAGTTTGTAAGAGGAATACTTAAAACATGTCCCTAGTTTTGGGCCTTTGTTCCACCATTATTTTAGACTTTGCCTAGATTTCTTCTGCTAACAGGTTGAGAGGTATGCACTCAAGTAATATATGGACCAGATGTGGAAATAGAAAATGTTGTCGTCTAAAATGTTTACATTATCAATTAATTTTTTTCAACAAGATACCTCTGCATGAGAGAGCCTTTACCCCTCACAACTGTTTCTCTACATGCTCCTTTGAGCATAACTTTTCATTCTGCAAGGCAATATACTCTGACAAACTGCTGACAACAAGCCGGTTGCACCATGTAACTCATTGTGTGAATCCATTTGTTAGTTCATTTCCTGTGTGTAGGCAGCTACTGCCTTTAATACCACTGCATTTCAGATCATGGTGCTGAGTAATATGTCCACAATTAATGTCAGTTATTTTGAGGTACTAAAGGATGTTCTTCATGTTTCACTGTTGCAGTCATCACCTGTGGGTTATCCCTGCTGTGGTAGCCCTCGGCCAGCCCGAATACCAGAGTCAATATTTTTCTGTGAAGGCTGCTGTCGCTTGTTGACTGACGTCAGGTCATCAGTGCTATAAAGCAAGGCAGCCAACGCCATTACATCAATATTTCTTGCTGTGGAGCCCATAGCAGAAGCAGTTTGCAAGTGTGCCGGTCGGTTGCTACCATTGTTCGAATTTTCAGCTGAAAATGTCTAAAGCTAAGTACCCCATTGGGGATTCTTTTTTCTTGCACTAACCAATGTCAGAAAAAGTTAACAATTGTCTCGCTTGTGGAAAGCAGATCCCACAACGAGACTTCCATTCATACTGCGTCATTTGTTTAGGCCCAGACCACGGCATCCCCCATTGCCAGTTCTGTGTTCTCTTCAATGTGAGAACCATTCGTAGAGCTCTTATTGTAGATAGGTATTTTCGTCTTCCGTCTAATGGTAAATAACCAATCACCCAACCCGCAAACACACTAAAACTGAAGCACAAAAACACCCTTCCATGTGTGGACTTTGCCCCCCACACCCCCCTAACTAAATATGCCAACTCTGAGATTGCACTACCACGAAGGTAAGAGGCAAGGGTCAGCATACTGGCCAAGTGGTTACTTACCATTAGTGATATGTCGATGTTCCGGACGGACGGTCTTCTGGGATGTCTGGATTTTCATCTCGATCTTTTGGGTTTCGGCTAAGTGGGATTTCAGGTTTCTAAAGAGGACCCAAATAAAGACAAGATGGTAAAATACTGTATGATTATATACTTAGCACATTATATAGTGGAGGGTATGAGAAGTTTAGAAAGTAGAGACCCCCCCTTACCCAATTTATTAAAGTGTTTCAGTGTTATTGCATTTGATATTTTCATCTTTCATTTTATTTTATTTCACATTATTATGACCGTGTAAGTATATTATATTCCTCCATAAGTCAGTAATTTTAGAGTTTAACATTTAGATTTGATTTTCTGGTATTCTATATTATGTTAAGTGCCCCAGAAGTTCATGTTGCTGACAAAGTATGGAGTCTTTTAGCAGCCTTATGTTCTTTGCTGAGCATGAGCACATCATTTAGATGTTCATCGTGTTACACTGCTGCAGTCATTACATTAGGGTTATCCTGCCGTCAGGCGGTCCCGCAGTCGGCCAGAGTCCCAAAGTCTTGGTCCGGCGTCGGTTGCTGTCGCTTCTTCCCTGACGTCAGTGTGCCAGGGGTATATAAGATGCATCCGACGCCATTTTCTCCAGTCTTTCTTGCCGTGCGGTGCCCGAAGCAGAAGCAGTTCGCAAGTGTCGGTCGGCCGACTCCTGAGATTTTCAAAGTCGAATTTCGGATCCAAAGTCTTCAATAAAGCTAAGTACCCTGTTGGAGAAACTTTTTTCTTGCCTCAGACCGATGTCAGAAAAAGTTAATAATTGTATTTCTTGTGGGAAGCAAATACCTCATAAGGACTTCCATTCTTACTGTATTCCATGCCTAGGCCCTGATCACGACGTCACTAGTTGTTGGTTTTGTGCTAGATTTAACAAACGCACTATAAAAAGACGTTTTGATTTTGCTTTGCACTACTTTGGCTGAAGGTTCAATTATACTATGCCGTCGGATCAAATAATGACCTCACTACCGAAAAAACGCAAAGACAAGGGTAAAGACAGGCATCCGAGGTCCAAAACCGACGACGAAACCACTTCTAGGCCAGTCGCCGGTTCTCAGTGAGGCGCTTTCGCAGCCCCTGACACCCGCTACCTTGGAGCCACAGGCCACTTCCGACTACCACGTGGAGACAACTAGGCCTCTGGAAATTCAAGGTATTTCCATTGGGAAAGTCAGGATTACTCAGAATCCAAGAAAAGGCTCAGGGATTTCCTTTTTTTGCCTCAGCACAGGCCGCTGGCTATTCCGCCTGTGTTAGACATTGTGGATGATGTGTTCTCTGAATCCAGCTTATCTCCTGATTCTTTGCCCCCTGCTCCAGCCAAGCCAGACAGGTATTATAGAGTCCCTGACTCTCACAAGTTTCTTTACAAAAACCCTTCTGCTGATCCAGAAACTATTTCCCAGGGTCCAAAAGGGGTTAAGGCTTCCATTGCAAAAAATCCAGTACCCTCTGACAGAGATTCCAGAGCTTTGGATAGATGGGGGAAGAAAGTATAAACTTCTGCAACTTTAGCAGTAAGAGCTTTAAATTGCCAGTTTCACATGCTTAAGTACCAACAATATTTAATGGCTCAGTTAAAACAGAAAATGCTTGCAAGCTCAGAAGCTCCTGATTGTAAAGAAATGCAGGATTTATTGCATGCAATTGAACAGGTGGGAAAACATACTCTGCAATGTGGTTTTGATTCTTTATAGGCCTCTTGTAGAGCCGCAGTTACAGGTTCTGTGATTCGAAGACATGCTTGGTTAAAAGAACAGAGTTTACCTGATCATGTTAAGGCAAAATTATTGGATGCTCCTTTACAGCATGATACCTTGTTTGGTGTTAAGGCAGAAGAGGTGTTAAAGAAAATGGAGGATAAAGCTAAATTTATGCAAACAGTCAAGGATTTCTTACAGGTACAGCCACCTCGGTTTAGCAGAAATTGGCCAACAAAGAATTGGTCCTTTCCAGTGTCAGACAGGCCACAGAGAGGCAGATACAGATGCCCAAGAGGCAGATCTCAACCCCAAGGCTCAAACAGACAATGACAGTGGGGCATTTCAACCCCAAAAGAAGGTGAGGACAGGTCTCAACCTTACAGGAAACAGTCATAATGACTTTCCACTTCGTACGCCAAGCACGTCCCTTTTGGAAGCCCCCTTAGGGGGAAAACTAGCACTTTTTTCTCAAAACTGGCAAACAATCACCCAAGACAAATGGGTTCTGAATATTGTGTCTCAAGGTTACAGGTTCCACTTTCATACTTTATCAAGGCTAAAAGAAATGCCAGACCTGCCACAAAAACAATGGGCAGAGGCACAAAAACAAATTTCAGCCCTCATGGACATGAGAGCTATTCAAAAAGTACCACAACAGGAACAAGGACAAGGATTTTACTCAAGACTCTTCCTGGTCCCCAGAAAGGACAAGGCCTGGAGGCCCATACTAGACCTTTCAATTCTGAATACTTACCTGGATATTCCAAAATTCAAAATGTTGACATTACAGCAGCTTCTACCCATGCTGGGCAAGAAAGCTTGGCTTGTTACTCTGGACCTCAAAGAGGCACACCTGCATGTCCCTATCAGACAAAATTGCAGAAGATACCTCAGACTCAAAGCTGGTACAATGCACTACCAATTCTCTGCACTGCCCTTTGGCATTTCTACTGTGCCCAGGGTCTTCACAAAGTGCCTGGCACCAGTAATTGCATTTTGCAGACAAAAAGGAATTCAAATGTATCCATACCTGAACGACTGCCTCATTCAAGCAGAGACAAAGGACATTCTTCTACAGTATCTGGCATTTGTAAAAAGGTTACTAATTTCTCTAGGGTACACAGTAAATGAAAAGAAGTCAAAACTGGTGCCTTCGCAACAGATTATATTCCTGGGTGCCTTCTTAAATACAACGGCCCAAATGGCTTACCTCATGCCAGACAAACAAGTTCAACAAACTCAATATTTTCAATACCTGGCAAAAAAGTCCCATCTCCCTGCAAGAAAAATTCTGCAGGCCCTGGGATTCATGGCATCCTGCATTCTACTAATACCATAATGCCAGACTGCATATGAGGAAATTACAATGGTACCTAAAAAGTGTTTGGACTCAACACTCTCACAGTTTAGAAGCAGTAATACCAATGATTCCCTGCCTACAACAGAAGTTTCGATGGTGGGCACAGGCATGTCACCTAAACAAGGGTCAGCCTTTTACCCAACCCACAGCCAGGCAAACTCTAACAACAGATTCTTCAGAATATGCCTGGGGAGCACACATGGCAGGAAAATGCATTCAGGCAAGTGGACCACAGAACAGATGCATCTTCACATCAATCAAAAAGAGATGTTGGCTTTTCAAAATGCCCTAACAGCTTTCAAGGACCTTATGCATCCAGGACAATTATTATTAAAGACAGACAAAGCCACAGTAATGTGGTACATAAACAAGCAAGGGGGCACTCATTCTTATCCCCTATGCAGGCAAGCCATGACCTTGTGGAACACAGCTCTAATGTATCAAGTTCACCTGCAAGCACAATTCCTGCCAGGAAAGAAAAATACTCTGGCAGACGATCTAAGCAGAAATATCACGGACCCTCATGAATGGAAATTGAATCCAAAAATCTTCAGCATGGTAATGCAAAAATGGGGATGCCCAAACATAGATCTTTTTGCCTCCCCACTGAATTGCCAACTACAAAAATTCTGCACAAGGACTTATCACAAACAAGCATGGAAAGTGGATGCTCTTCTGTTCAGCTGGAAAAACCTAAAAGTTTATGCCTTCCCACCACTGCCTCTCCTTTCAAAGGTACTCCTAAAAGCCAGACAAGAAAAACCACAGATGATCCTGATTGCTCCAGACTGGCCACGCCAGCACTGGTACCCTATCTTAAGGAACTTGGCTCAAGGATCACCATGGATTTTGCCTCAAATTCCACACCTTCTGACTCAACAAAACAATCAGATCCTGCACGGTCAGCTCAAAACCCTAAACCTGGCTGCATGGCAGATACATTAGCCAAACAAGCAACACCTCTCTCTAAAGCTGTTATGGATGTCATTTTGGAGGCCAGGAGGCCTAGCACCAGGAAAGCTTACTCAGAAAAATGGAAAAGATTCTACACCTGGAACCAGGCTCAAAACCTTGACCCTCTTGTTCCAAACATTCCTCAGATTTTACAATACTTAACTGAGATTCTGGACAGAGGCCTATCCTTCTCATCAATTAAGATCCACGCCTCTGCCATTTCAGCACATTACAACATGGATCCTCCTTTATTCTCTCATCCCTTGCTAAAGCAGTATCTCAGAGGGGCTAAAAACATAAGACCGCCCCGGAGAGCACCAACACTGACTTGGGACCTCAACTTCATTTTGGAAAAACTGATCCTACCACCTTTTCAGCCAGCCAATACAGCCAATCTAAAATTTTTATCATGGAAAACAGCTCTGCCCCTGGCAGTAACTTCAGCACGAAGAGTCTCAGAGCTACAGGCATTAATGGCAGTGGAACCTTTTATAATTTTTCATCAGGACAGGGTTGCTTTAAGGACAAACCCTACCTTTATGCCAAAGGTGATATCTAGTGTGGCTCTTAACCAAACTATCCATTTGCCAACTTTTTATCCAAACCTCCAGAATAAAGGGGAGAAACTTCTGCATTCTTTGGACGTACACAGGCAGCTGCGCTTCTACTTGGACAAAACAAAAGCTTTCAGGAAAACTGAGCAACTGTTTGTAGCATATGCTGCAGGATCACAGGGCAAGGCTATCTCAAAGCAGACTATAGCCAAATGGATAGGACACTGTATTCATTACTGCTACACACAGCGTGGAAAATCAGTCCCAAATACCATTGGGCCACATTCCACCAGGGCAGCAGCCACTTCAACAGCCTTTCTCAGAGGAGTACCTACCAAGGAAATTTTGGAGGCTGCAACTTGGAGTTCAGTGCACACCTTTACCAAGCATTACCACCTGCCTCTTTGCTCTAAATCCAGAGCAGGATTTGCCACTGCAGTTCTGCAGGGCCTCATAGCCAATCCTAACTCTTTATAGACCAGCCACCCAACCTTAGCTTTGGGATTCTACCCAAGTGTAATGACTGCAGCAGTGTAACACGATGAACATAGTACAGTTTTGTACCTACCATAAATGTAGATGTTCAAGTGTTCACACTGCTGCAGTCCAGGTTACCCTCCCTCCATCCCCTCTGAACTATCTCGACTTATCTATACCTTTCTATCCTATACAACCTTTGTGGTGTATTTGCTTGTAACTGGAGGTATTGTTTTTATTTTATATGTATATTTTTTATTAGTAATATGTATTGCCTACCTATTGGGGGCACCTGACATCTGGGGCAAGAAAAACTGAAGAAAATGGCATTGGATGCATCTTATGTACCCCTGGTGTACTGACATCAGGGAAGAAGCGACAACAACTGATGCCGGACCAAGACTTTGGAACTCTGGCCGACTGCGGGACCACCTGATGGCAGGATAACCCTAGTGTAATGACTGCAGCAGTGTGAACACTCGAACATTTACATTTATGGTAGGTACAAAACTGTACTTTTCTAATCTGTGTCATTATATATATAGATATATATATATGAAGTACATTGCTAGTTGCTTCCTCTACACATACTCGAGGTGAAATAGCTTGGGAGAAAAAGATGAATGGCACAGCAACAAATGCTGTTTCCAGTAGGAAGTCATTATCAAGTGTGTGCCAGCGGTGACGCACTTGTTTTGGGAGATTTCTCCCTTCTTTGAGTTGGTGCAACTGTAGAGTTGGTATATATAAATTCAGGGGGGCTTACCCACCACAGTGGTGTGCTGGAGAGTTTGTTCCCTACAACAAAACAACTACAAATATTTTATTCTCCCTTTTAAATTTCAGCCACTCCTTTTTTTTTTTTTTTTCATCTTTTAGGTATGTTGACTTTCAGGAAGTCGACATTTTATGCCAGTTATAGTCTGGTACAATTATTATGCTGTGCTAGTGATGTACTTAATGCAGTACAGCTAAATTAATGAAGAAGACTCTGTAATACAGTGAACTGATCGCGGTATTCAATTTATATTTCATTACTATTCCACTATATGACGAAAAGTCATTTGCTTTGCAGTAGCATACATGGACGCATACAGTTTGTAAAAGAGAAATGTAGTAGGGCAAGTTAGTGGGAGCTGGGAACTGTACGATGTGTTTATGGACTTAATAAAATTATGCAAGCCAGCACCTGCAGCTTTAATTCAAGACTTAACACTATTCATTTTTACATTCTTGAAACAATCTTCAAATTCCTACACTTGGATCTTTGAAGTATGGCTCGTTAAGCTGTATTCTAACTAGACACATCTGTCTGCCTCTAAGAAGGCTTCAAAAAGTGATTGGACATATTTCAACTTTTTATGTAATATTTTAATACAACTTGTCTGCTTTTTACTTCTTATTGACAACTGTGTACTCAGAGTAGCCCATGAACTTCATTTTCTGCAGTTATTCTGCCCTTGCAGCCTGTTTTAATACCAGAGATAGGATCAAATGTTCTGTGACAAATAAATCACCTGCCATGGGAATGACTATAGTAGCAACCATAGAACATTTGTTCTGATAAATTATGTTGGCTACAAACAGTGGCATGTTTGCTGCATTCGAGGTTCATCTTTAATATAGCACTTTACATTATGAAGAAAAATGACAACAAATGTAAATGTCAGCAAAATAAATAGAATAATAAAAATAACTAGCAATCAAAGCTGAATAAAATAACTGACTTGAGTGTTGTGTCGACCAATGCAGTTCCCACTTTGTAATCCTTCTGTAAAGCACGTGAGTTTCCTGTCAGTAGTGTCCTTTGCAGGAATACTTACCTTATTATTGGAAAATGAGGGTGTATTGTTACACTTTGAACTATAATTTCTGGCTCCAGGGATTCTACTATGCTGTCTGTCTGGAAAGCAATGATATAGATGTCTTATGGGTAAGTAAGATCAGTTTAAGCAGTTTTGATGTACTTCTTTTAATTCGTTATGAAATATCACTGTCTATTGCATGATGCATGGGAAAAACATAGCAAGAAATGGCAGCTCACATACTGTTTTAAAGAAAGCTGGTTTATCTCTGTTATGTGCTGCGTTAGGTTTAAGTCAAAGGCAGTACTGCTCCATTGCCTTGCTGCAGCTAGTGAATCCAAACTAACTCAATAAAAGTAAGGATTCACAAATTCCATGTTCACCAAAACCAGAGTTCCTTAAAACTGCCTCCCTAAAAGAAGTAAAATTGAACCATTTTTCTGGACCCATTATCCCCTCTTCCTTAAATTCAGCAGTTTCAGTATTGCACTTAACTGTAGAGAAAGGGATAGTTTCTATTTTCAATGATGGCAAAATCTGGTGAACTGATACACTACCAAAATGAAATATATAGTTGTTTATACCAAGTTATAAAGACTAAGATTTTGAACATCACACCGTCAAGACAAAGGTAATGAATATGAAAGCTGAATTGCATGAAGGTGTGTAAGCTCCCCTGCCCACCTTTACTTAAGCATGCTAACCCTAAATGTACCATGCTACTAACATTGAATTAATAGAACCTTATCCCCTAGCACTAGGACTATGCAAATATAGATCCCTGTAAGTTAGTGGTCATTTGTTTTGTTTTACTCATCACAAAAGGATACTATGTATTGTTTGTTTTCCTTTTGCAATCTGTGTCATTTGATGAGTTTGGATTTGTTAAGTGTGTTGCACAGCATTACAATAATCTGTATCTGTATTATTGCACATTGACTTATAGTAAAAAATTTCAACACTATATGTATGTATGTATGTTTGTATGTACACACAAATATACACACACACGCACACAACTTTGACCCCTCCAAAGGGGATAGACTAATTCATACACAGGTCATGACAAATACAAATTATACATATTAAAATGTCAATAGGCTGATTGCATCATACAAAAATATTTAGGTTCATTGCATTTTCCTAACAAAAATAAACCAACCAAGCCATCTGTACTTACCCAGAGACTGACATGGTAAAAATATAATGAAACCATCAAACCACCCATAAAACAGACTCCAAAGCTATAACCTCATGTTTGTCACCAAAAATCTCAGAACACTAAATTTGACCATAAAAACAAAAATAAAAACTAATGTCAATGTTTAAAGACACATCAGAAATCAAGCGCTGTCTCTCATTTTTTCATTGTCTACTTATTACTTTGTTAATTGGGGGAATGGGCTGGTTTAAAGACTGTTTTCATCAATGGCTGAGGCTAAGAAGGCAGCAGCAATTCAGAGAAACATATCAGAACAAATGTAGAGATTACATTGCTGTACTCATACAACAGAATAGTTTTAGATATTAAATTACCATGCAGATTTACAAAAATTGTCAAGCATTTATAACAAAACAAAAATCTACATGTCATTATTAACTGGTAAACAGTAATATTTATTTATTTATTTATTTATTTCACATTTGTTAACTGGGTTAGTCCAACTGGGTAAGAAATTACCCATTTTCAGTGGAGACCCGTGGGGAAAAGCCCCGAACAAAACATACAAATACATACAAATAGAGACAAGTTAACGATATAAAGAGCAAAACAAACTTATGGATACAATGGATAAGAAAAATAAATGTAATTCAAAGAATAGTACATAGCTATATACAAGGTCAGAAGAAGGAAAGTGCAAAAGAAGATAGGAGTAGAGGAGGAATGAAGTGATATAGAGGGAGGAGAAAAAAAAGAAGGGCAGTAGGATAAAGTAAATTATATAAAGAGGGAGGGTATAGAAAGAAGAGCAGTAGGATAAAGTAAATTATATAAAGAGGGAGGTATAGAAAGAAGAGCAGTAGGATAAAGTAAGTTATATAAAGAGGGAGGTATAGAAAGAAGAGCAGATTGGATAAAGTAAGATAAGAAAGAGGGAAAAGGTCTTAATGATAAGTCTAGTGAAGAAATGGGAATATGGAAAGGGAGGAGTTAAGTAGGGTGGTTACAGGTACATATAGGGTTGTTATGGAGGTACAAAATAAGGTCATGTTTGAAGGTAGGAAGAGAGGTATGACTCTAATATGGAGTGGAAGATTATTCCAAATAAGGGAGATGGGAGCGTTTATAAAGTATTTTACCTATGTTAATATTGGGTTTATAGACTTGTAGAAAGAGTTTATCAGAACTGTGCATAAGTAAAGTATACTGGACTGGAAAACACTTAATAACTTGCTTAAAATGTTGTCAAGAAGCATGTTTCATGCCAGACTGTAAGACAGATAGTAGTATGCAGCACATCCATGAATTAATTATGCTTTACATGTACTATGTACTTACAAGACCAAACAAGTGATGAAAGAAGGAATGTAATGTAATCTTCAACACAGACAATTATTATCTTGAGTTGTATCAAAGTTAAAAACTGCTAGGAATAAGTGTTTGTATTTTTGTTCTGGTTGATGCTGTCAGCTTATTTCAAAATTTGTCACTAGCATTCCTTTTGTAAATGTTGCAAGAGTTTCTCTTTGAATTCTTTTAGTCACTGAATTGTCTGATTTTCTGTGGTAGGTTGTCTTAAAAGTCAGTGACTATCTTTAAGTATGCACTGAAAAAATATCAAAAACACACAAGACCCCAAAGTGTGCACTACCAACCAACTAATGTAACATTCCTCCACTTAAGTCAAACTCACGATTCATCAGCCAATCAGAAAATGGGATAAAATACACTAATGTTAAGAAATACAGATAATAGTCAGTACAAAGATACCAATACAGATAAAAAGCACAATGGATTCAAAAAATTAACTTGGAAGAACAGTTATGTACTCACCATAACGATCGATATATGTGGTCTATCTCACCTACATTCTTTACTCACGGGTTCTCGGCTCCGAGTCGGACAACTATTTTTCTAGCACGAAGTCTCTAATTGGCTGGCTAACCCTGTATCCCAAGATGCACCTCGCCCTAGCCCCAGATCTTGTTTGCAACCATACCAATCATAACCCATACACACCCAACACTGGAAGGAATTCTATCCAAAGGAAGAAAAAGCAACTGACCTTGAAGGGTTCACAGAGCCAATATCCCTCCAAATCCTCTAGGAAGGGGGCAGGTGGAAGGGTACATAAGAATGTAGGTGAGATGGACCACATACATCGATCGTTATGGTGAGTACATAACTAACTGATGTTATGTGGTCCTATCTCGCTTACATTCTTTACTCATGGGACAGCGTCCCCAGCACCTCTATCCTGGGAGGCTGATAGGAAGATACTCCTGAGAACCATGGAACCAAAGGAAGCCCGGCCCCTAGAAGCCACATCCAGTTTGTAATGAGTAATAAAGGTGTGAGGAGAGGCCCAGGTGGCCGGAGCACAAATATCATCCAATGAAAGCCTGGCATGGTAAGCTATTGATGTAGACATTGCACTGGTAGACTGAGCTTTGACGGGAAAAGGTAAACTTCTGCCTGCTGACGAGTAGATGAAGGAAATACAATCTTTGATCCATTTAGAAATTGTGCACTTGGAAATAGGACAACCTGCCCTGTTGTCTGAGAAGGACACAAACAGCTGATCAGACTTCCTAACATGCTTAGTCCTGTGTAAATAGAACCTCAATTGTCTGTGCACATCCAACTGATGGAACCTGAACTCTGCTTTATTGGAAAAATTTGGAAAGAACACTAGTAACTCGATAGATTGATGGAGATTAACAGTGGATGACACCTTTGGAAGGAAGGATGGGTTAAGTCTCAGGGAAACTCTGTCTTTATGAAAGGTCAGATACGGAGGTTTAATGGACAGAGCTTGAAGTTCTGATACTCTTCTGGCTGATGTAATGGCTATTAGAAACGCCGTTTTCCAAGATAAAAATTTAAATTCACAGGTGGCAGCCGGTTTAAAGGGCGGTGAAGTGATGGCTTGTAGCACAAGGTTTAGATCCCATGGCATGACAGGCTCTGAAACAGGAGGGCAAAGTAACCCAGCACCTTTCAAGAAGGCCTTACAGAGTTTATGGCCCATAAGAGAGGGCTCATAAGATGTGTGAAAATTGGAAACTGCAGCCAACTGCACTTTGATGGTAGCGGGCGCAGAGCCCTGACGGAAAAGCATGGCTAAAAAGTCTAATACCGATGGAATTGGGGCTGTGAAGGGGTCCAAACCTTGGGCTTGAGCCCAAATGTAGAATCTCTTCCATTTGCTGGAATAAATCTTTCTGATAGAAGACTTATGAGACGAAGACAAGATGTGTACCACCTCAGGTGAAAAGGAATGCCGTCTAACTAGTGATGGAAGTGGAGCAGCCAGGCTGTCAACCTGAGGGTTCGCAGGGATGGATGGAACTGGCCTGACATGTGAATCAGGAGGTCTGGCACTGGGTCCAGAGTCCAAGGACCGTCCACTGCGTATTGCTGAAGAAAAGGGAACCATACTTGTCGAGGCCAGTGTGGAGCAATAAGAATCATCCTGCTTCCCAAGGATATGGCTTTCTGAATCACTCTTGGTAACAGAGGAAATGGAGGGAAAGCATAGACCAGACCGGGGGGGCCAATCGTGGGCTAGAGTGTCCCTGGGTGACTCCCCCTGTGGGGGGATCAGTGTGAAGTACTCACTGCATTTGGCATTGAGGGGACTGGTGAAGAGATCGCAGCAAGGCTGACCCACCTGTTGAAAATTTGAACCGCCACTTGGTTGTTCAAGGACCACTCGTAAGGCATCAGAATAGCTCTGCTCAGCCTGTCCGCTATCACATTGGACTTTCCCGGAATGTGCATTGCCACTAAAAACCATTGGGAAGATATACTTCCCTATGCCACACTCGCATGGCCTCTCTGCAGAGGGGATAAGACTTGGTTCCCCCTTGCTTGTTCAGGTACCACACTACGGACATGCTGTCCGAATGAATAGCAATCGTTCCCAGAGGTAGAGAGTCTTGGAGTGCTCGCAACGCTAGAAACACTGCTCTCATCTCCAGAACATTGATGTGCAGATGTACCTCATGATCTTGCCACGTGCCTTGGACCGTCCTGCCAATATAATGCCCCCCACCTCATCTGGGTGGCATCCGTGGTCACCATGGCCACTGGAGACATTGGAATCAAGCTCTTCCCTTTATCCAGATTGGAGGAACGTAGCTACCAGCGGAGGTCCTGTTTGCACCGTTCCATGAGAAGTATCAAGTGGGAAAGAGGACGTTTCTGAAAAGACCATTGGACTGAAAGGAGCCATTGTAGTATCCACATGTGTAACCTGGCCAGAGGCACCAGCATGATGGTGGCGGCCATGGAACCCAAAAGCTGGAGAACTAACCTGGCTTGAACTCTTTTGGGGAGCAACAGTGCATGGATCTGAGACTGCAGCACTCTTATTCTCTCTTGTGGCAGAAAGGCTCACATTTGAATAGACTCTAGCTCTGCGCCTATAAAAACAACACGCTGTGAGGGCAGCAAGGCAGACTTTTCCCAGTTTAAAGTAATTCCTAGTTGTTGACACAGTGCAATGGTAGTCTCCGTGGCTTGAACAAGTAGATGCTTGGTGGGGGCGGTGAGAAGCCTGTTGTCCAGATATGGAAACACCTGGAATCCCTGACATCTCAGGTGAGCTGTCACCACTGCCAAACACTTGGTAAACACCCTGTGGGCTGTGGTGAGACCAAAGGGCAGGGCACGAAACTGGAAGTGACTGGCTCGTAGCCGGAAGCGTAAGTGACTCCTGGATGCCTTGTCCATTTTCATGTGGTAATAGGCATCCTTGAGATCGATGGAGCACATCCATACTCCTTTTTCCAGCAATGGAAAAATGGACTGAAGCGTGACCATTCGGAACTTGGACTTCAGAACGTAGTGATTCATTCGACTGAGATCCAGAATGGGTCTCGGGTCCCCTGTTCTTTTTGGCACCAAAAGGAGTCTTGAGTAAGTTCCTGATCCAATATGGTCTGTGGGGACTTTTTGGATGACTCCTTTTTTCTAGCAGCTTTGCTACTTCTAGTGCTGCTTGATCCCGATGACTGGGTGGGACGCCCGGGATTCTTCTGACTGGAGGGGGTGTTGATACAAAGGGGATAGTGTAACCTCCGGTAACTATTCGAAGCACCCAACGATCCTGGGTGATGCTTTCCCAGGCTTCCGGGTGCAACGAAATTCGGCTCCCGACTGGCTCCAGAACAGCACAGTCGGGCAATGCCTCTGGAACACTGAAAGGAAGATCTGCAAAAGGAATTGTGGTCTCCCGAGTTGCGGGGTCCTCCTCTGCCTCTAGGACGGCGTCTTCCAGAATAATTCCCCCCTCCTCTGCCTCTGGAGGGGGACTCACCTTGAGTGGCGGGAAAGGACCTCTGAGACTTTTTGAACCACATTTTCCCTCCTCTCTGAGCCTTGGGGTAAGGCCTAGAAGGGAGAGAGAAATGGGCCCCTATGGCAGATAGGGTGTTTCCCTCCTGTTCGCATCTGGTGAGGGTATCTTTCACTTTGGTCCCGAAGAGAGAGGACCCATCAAAGGGGGCGTCAGTGAAGGAAGACTTAAAGGCCTCCGTGAAATGACACAGGCGCATCCAGGCTTGCCTTCTGAGAGCTACACCTGAGCTAGCTGCCCTACTCACCCCTTCGGCTGCATAAGATATGAGCCTCATGGACGAGTTGACAATGGAACCAAGGGTAGACAGCTGGGCGTTAACAGTCTGCACTACCGCCTCAGGCATGTTACCCATCAGAGTATCTCCTAGCTCCTTAAGGAGATCTCTTTGGAGCTGAGTGAAATGACAGAGGTAATTTAGCGACCGCAAGGTAAAGGTCGCCGAAGACAGGGTACACTTCCCATACCGGTCCATACTCCTGGACTCCTTGTTAGGAGGATGGATGGAAGAAGAAGCCTCTGCAACTTCCTGCTGAGTGGCTGCCGCCACCACCAAGGCATCTACCGAAACCCCTTTGGTCAGGAACTCTTTTCCCGGGGGAGTAGAAAGGAACTTATTTGGACATCTGGGCACCGGTTCCACGGAATCAGGGTTCTCCCACACCCTTTGACAAATCAGATCCATGAGCTCGTCGAAGGGTGGAGACACCCAGGAGGCGGAGGGTTTAGCTCCAAAGGCCTTGAGGAATACCGACTCCTCAGAGGGGGTCTTGGAATGCCAGTTGCCTCTCTGCCTCAAAATCTCCAGGATGTCAGAGAACGAGACATCATCAGAGGACGACTTGGGGGACCCCTCTGACTCCTCGAGGTCGGTATTAGAGGTGAGGGACTCATCCTGGGAGTCTATGTGCTTCTTCTTGCACAACTTCTTTCTGGGGGGCTCCTCAGGCACTGACTGTGAGGGGCTCTCAGAAAGTAGGGGACCGCTCAAGGGGGTATCCCCAGACCTTCAGGCACTGCCATCCATGGATAGAGGGGCGTCAGAGGCTCTAGCCAGGGTGTAGGCGGATGGAGTGACCGATCCAGGTGATGTAACTGACGATCTAGCCAGTGCGCTCCTCATGGCCTCAAAGGCAGGTCCCCCCGAATCCGAGGACTGACCCGTCTCCAAGACCACGACAGGAGTCGAGATTCCCCGAGCCGATGCACTGAGAGGGAGACTTGGAACCGACAGGAGTCCCGAGGTATCCCCCTCAGGTCTGACTGAGGAAACCCGAGTACCAAAACCAGAGGATGGAACCGACATGGTTGGAGCCGATGCCGGCTCCGATAGACTCACCTGGGGTATTGGAGCCAACACAAGAACATCACTCGGTGTGGAGCACTCCGGCTCTGACGACACATGGGTGCTTGGAGGAGGAATCATCGGTAGCAGGACAGGGACTGGCTCCGGAGCTGACTGGGTCGGAGCCAAAAACAATTTTGCTAACACCGGCGACTGCAGAAGCCTCTGGACCACCCTATCCACATCCAAATCAGACAGCCTAGAGGATTTGGAAGAAATAGAAGGAGATCGGGATCTCCTACCTGGAGACTCATGCCTGACACTGGGTGACCGGCTCCGAATAGACTCCAATAATATCGGAGCTGAGGTCGACTCCAGTACAACAGTTACCTCCTGCGGCCCTGAGGACAATGGAGCCGAAGAGGTAGTATCCATAACCGAAACCTTCTCCTGCGGCCCCGAAGGCAATGGAGCCGAGGAGGAAGTATCCATTTTTGAAACCTTCTCCGATGGCTCCGAAGAGGCAGACGGAGCTGAAGATCTTTTCTTGGCCTTAGAAGGCTTAGACTTAGCACTAGAAGATGAAGAAGAATCTAAGGCCTCCTCAAAGGAGGGCTTAATCAGGCCCTTCAAAATCAGTTTATTTTTTCTTTCCTGCAGTACCCTAGGGCTAAACACATGGCAAAAACTGCAGGACTCTTGCAGGTGAATAGCACCAAGACAATAAACACAGATGGAATGCCCATCTGTAATGGACATTTTATAGCCACATTTCATACACTTCTTAAACCCGGAGGGTTTATGTTCTTTCTGCTCTTTAGACATGGTAACAACCGCACCACACTCAACTGACAGAGACAACACAAGAGGAAGGCGGGAAAAAACAAAACACACTGACAGCCAAGGAAACTCTAATTTAAACGTTTCTTAGAGGGAAACTAACTACCAACAAACACAAAAACCAGCACAAATTTACAAGGGAACAATACTGGAGAGGACTAGGTCCTCTAACTTAAATCGGCCTAGCCCGCGAAACAGAGGGATACCACAAACAAACACAGTCCTCACAAACGCTGACAAGAACTTGTCAAAAATAGAAGACTAGCTATTAAAATAGCTTTTAGAAGACAACTGACTGCTAAAATACTTAGAAAAAGTATTGAAAAAGGTACTTAGCCACAGCCAAGCGAGACCACGTCCTAACTCTACGAGCAGCAAACGTGATCTGGGGCTAGGGTGAGGTGCATCTTGGGATACTGGGCTAGGCCAGCCAATTAGAGACTTCGTGCTAGAGAAATAGTTGGCCGACTCGGCTCCGGACCCGTGAGTAAAGAATGTAGGCAAGATAGGACCATATAACATCACTATGTTCTCTAGTTACACTAAAAACTCAATCTCTGATATCATTTCAATACAAAACAAGTAACTTAAACATTCTTTCCTGGATTATACATTTAAAAGCAAACCAGTTACATTTTATTATAGCACCGGTGTAAAAATAAATTATCACAAAAATAATGCACAGTAGTTCATAGTGCCACAATAAATTCAAACTGCTTTTCAGCTGAGGATGAAGGAATAATCCACAATACACTGTGACATTTGTGTTGCATGAAATGGGGCAGTCATTTCTGCTGTATTATGAATATGTAATTTGGCTTAAAACACACACACACACACACACACACACACACACACACACACACACACACACACACACACACACACACACACACACTCACATCCCCAAACCTGGCTCCTTAGTCAGGGGTAGCTGATAGCTTGTTTGGGGCTGCTGTCAGTGTTTGACTTCCACAAATTGAAATATATTTTGCCAAAATGGAAGTGCTGGAGTTACAGTTGTATGAATAATAAGATATAGAAACATGTTTACACTGAAAATCTTTAAGATGTCATTTGCATATATCCCATAAGCCTCTATTACATGAGGTTTAAGGTATCACACAGAGAAAACTCCAGCTTGGCTAGATTTTTCTTGTAGTTTTTACTAATTGGTTTGTCTGGGTGACCTTTTTACTTTCTGGTTTAGTTGTTGATCTTTTTACTTTTTGGTTTGGTTGTTAGCTGAGATATTTGACAGACACCTTAATGGTTATGGACATCAGCTGGGACTAAAGACAGTCCACCTGTACGGTATTTATGAGGTCATAAGAATACTAAAATATGCATATCTACAGTTAGTTTGCTTTTTGGCTTTGTTGGTCTGAATCTGTCTGTCAAAAGGATAAACTTAAAGGTTGTGGAAATTCAGAAGCCATATAGTTTAAATCCTTTGATGTGCTTAAGCACTCATTTGCATATATCCCATGAGCCTCTGTTACAGGAAGTTAAGGGTATCACACAGTAAAACTCTAGCTTGGCTAGATTTTTCTTCTAGTCTTTACTAATTGGATTGTCTGTGTGACCTTTTTACTTTTTGTTATAGCTATAACTTGTAGGATATGGACAGAAGGCAGGGCTTGTTACAGTTATCTACACTTTACACTGCGTATTCCAGTCTTGGGGTAAATAATTAAGGAAACGGACAGTGGTTAAAGGGGGATATTCAAACTGGGAGTGATATGTTTTAAAAGATGTGCAGCAAAGTCCTAACTGATAAACATGGTAATACATCTGGGTAAGACCCTGTATGTGATATTCTGAATATGTAATCATTGTATGTCATGGACTGAGCACTAACACAAATGAGCCTGGACTCCATTGCCTGTCATTCATAAAACCTAACACAACTTTTTACAGACTGGTTCAAATTACACAAGTTAGGTTGCCAGAAATGTGTACTAACAGCTGTGTTTTAGTGATTGTGTGAGTGGATCCTTCTCTTATGCTGACATGTTACTCTATTACACAGTGTGCAACATCAGCAAAATAAAGTGAAAAGGAATTTGTAAAAAATCTAACTTTGTGTAATTGTGTAAATCTGCTGGTACAGCAGAAGTTTGTAAAGCATGCTAACATGATACCACTACCACACACACACACACACACACACACACACACACACACACACACACACACACACACACACACACACACACACACACACACACACACACAGTCACATCCCAAACCTGTGATGTTCTTGGCATTGGGGGTTTCACACCACTGGATCCCAGCATCAACACAACTGCTAAACATTTGTCATTGGCGGTCATTGGCAACAAGCTCATAATTTTTTATGAATTGTTTTAGCTTCTGACTGTGGAGGATGAATACCTCTCAACCTCTTAGTGCAAGAATGTTGTACCAAACCAAAAATAATGGAGAGTCAGAAGCAAAAAAAGTCAGGGACAGATTTTAAATATTCTTATAAACTTTGAAAGTCACTAGAATAAAAAGATGTTCTTCATGTTTCACTATTGCAGTCCTAACTTGTGGGATTTCCTGCAATGGAAGCCTTTTGCTGGTCCAACTACCAGAGAAAAGTTTCCCTCCTTCTGGAGCTGGTGGACACCCTATCTGACATTACTATGCTTGGGTATAAGGGGAGTAGGCCAGCACAATGATCTCAGTACTTTTCTTGCCTCTAAAGGTAGAAGCCCCAGGACTGTCCCTGAGGCCAAGGTTCTAGACCCTGTAATTCAGAAAGAAGGAGAAATAGAAAAGAGGGCTAACCTAACTGAGAAGTAGAATGTTCCAGACTACACTGTAGGCTGGGTGAAAGGAGGGAGGGAGGGAGGGATAGAAAGAGTACTGTGGAAGTAAATACACTCGAACATCTGCATTTACAGTAAGTATACACAATTGTACTATGCTCTTCATGTTTTACTGTTGCAGTCCTAACATGTGAGATGATTCCCAAAGATTAATGAAAGGTAATGATGCCCTGCAAGATGTCAGTGGCAAATCCTGCCCTAGAACTGGAGAAAGTAGAAATATGGTAATGTTTGGTAAAGGTATGTACTGAAGACCAAGTTGCTGCCTGCAAAATGTTCCTAGACTACACTCCTTTAAGCAATGCAGTAGAGGTAGTAGTAGTTTTGGTGGAATGTCTCCTTACAACATCAGGGGGTTTCTTACCATGATGGCTGTAACAGAAAAAAATGCAATGGGAGATCCATTTGGAGATGGTTTGCTTGGAGACTGGTTTCCCCTCTGAGCTACTGTTGAAGGCCACAAACAGTTGGTCAGATTTCCTGATACTCTTGGTTCTGTCTAAGTAGTAATGCAGTTGGCTATGTACATCCAAAGAATGAAGGATTTTTCCCCTTTGTTCTGGGGGTTGAAGAAGAAGGTAGGCGGATGTATGGATTCATTCAACGAGGTCTCTATTACCACCTTGGACATAAAGGAAGGTTTATTCCTGAATGAAATTCTGTTTGGGTGGCAGATGGTGAAGGGTTCCACAGACATTAGGGCCTGAAGCTCAGAAACTCTTTTGGTTGAGTTGATAGCTAGTAAAATGGCAGTTTTCTAGGTCAAGATTTTTAACTCAGTGGAAGCAGCTGGTTTGAATTGTGGAAGGGTCAGTTTCTCCAACACAAATTGAGGTTCTGGGGGAACTGGAGGTTTTCTGGGAGGCCCACTGTGGGCATCCCCTCTCAGAAACTGTTTCATGAGGGTGTGTGAAAAGAGAGGAGTCTGAGAAGGCAGGTAGGCTGAAATAGCTGAAGCATAGATCTGTATGGAGGAGTAAGAAAGTCCTTTGTCAAAAAGGCTGGCCAAATAAGATAGGATGAAAGAAGACTTGACCAGACAATGGTTTTGTGCTTTTTGTCTACACCAAAAGGTTTATATTGTCCATTTGTTGCAGTAAGATTTACTTAGGGCTAGGTCTCCTGGCCTCTTTTAGAATCTCCAAGACCTGCTTGTTAAGGAGAGATTCCTTCCTTGAAATCAAGGTACTGTATCATCCATGTTGACAATTTGGGTGTCCACAGGCTGGATGTACAATCTTGCCCCTGTCCTGTGTTAATAGGTCCATTCTGTGTGACAGCTGCCATGGTTCTGTGCTGGTTAGGCTGATTAGCAGAGGGTACCAATGCTGCCTGGGCCAATTTGGGCTATTAGTATTACCCTTGGCCCTTTTTCTGTTATGTTTAGCAATACCGCAGGGGGCAGCTGTATTGGAGAGAAGATATAGAGGAAACACCTCTCCAAGTGAAAGAGAAAGCATCTGCCCTCCAGGCTGATGTAATTTTGTCCCTGGAGCAAATCTTTTTCAGGTGAGCATTTTCTTTGGTGGCAAAAAGATCTATCAATGGCACACTCCATTTTTTGGCATTGCTGACGAATGCTTCCTGATGCAGTTGTCACTCATGGGGGTCTGACATGCTTCTGCTGAGGTGATCTGCTAGCTGGTTGTGTACACCCAACAACTACCATGAAGTGTAACCCCAGGGAGTCATCTTTTTCCCAAACAGCAACTGTTAGGTGGCAAAGTGGATAAGAGTGGATCCCCCATTTGATTATGTACTACATAACCGTGGTATTGTCTGTGTTTACTACTAATACTCCTTGCTTCCATTCCATTTGAAAGGCTATCAAGCCTTTTTGGACTGCCATAAGTCCTTTTAGATTAATGTGTTTGTATCTGAACTTGGAGTCCCGTTTTCCTCGAGTCTGGATTCATGAGCTCCCCAGGCTGTTTCTGATGTCTCAGTTGTCAAAGCTTACTTCTGGGGGATGAATCTGAAAGGGAGACCTGTACTGAGGGTGCAAATTCCTCCTGAGACAAGGGATCAGCTTTTTCTTGGCTGTGAAAGACTGAGAATGCTGGGACTACACATTGTTGAGTTACCATTGAAGTTTCCTCATGTGTAGTCTGACCAGGAGAATCATGAGGATGCAACAGGCCATGTAACCCAGGGCTCTGACCCTGGCTGTGAGATAATTCCTGACCATTATTTCTTTGAAGTACAGGGTCAGGAAAGCAACAAGAGGCAAGAAAGCAATCCAGTACAATCCTGGCTGTGGGGTTTGTTTGAGACTTCTGTGCATTGATGGTGAACCCTACAGAGGTTAAAAGGTTTTTGGTGAAAAGCAGGTCTAATCTGAATTTTGGGTTTGTTGCCTGGATGAGGCAGTCCTACAAAGATGGATACATTTGGATACTTTTGTTCTGCAGATGGCTATCATTAGGGCTAGGCATTTTGTGAAGACCCTGGGTGCAGTAGACAAGCCAAAGGGCAGAGCACAGAACTGACGGTGCCTGGTACCTGCTCTGAAGTGTAAGAAGCTTCTGTGCGATTCCTCTATGGGATATGAAGGTATGCATCTTTTAAGTCCAGGGTAACCATGAGAGCATTGGGTGAGATCATGGGTAGAAGTTTTTGAAGGGTTAGCATCTTGAATTTTAGTACCTGCAGGGATTGGTTGATTTTTGACAGGTCTAGTATTAGCCACCATGTACCTTCTTTTCTGGGTACCAGAAAGAGTCTGGAGTAAAATCCTCTTCCTTGTAAGTGTTCTAGTGCTGGTTCCACAGAGCCCTTGGTGCACACTAACTCTACCTGGGCCAATGCATCAGTTTTTTATTTTGGTGGGATGTCTGGGAAGGCTGAGGGAACCAAAGGTTGCTTGAATTTGACCTTGTTGAATTTGACCTTGTAACCCTCTGAAATAATGTTTAGCACCCACTTGTCTGCAGTAATGTGAGCCTAGATTCTATGGAATAGTGATAACCTCCCCCTAGCCTGGAAGGAGGACGGTGGGAACATGGAGGGTAGGGGGAAGGATGTACCATGGCGAAGTCATTGTTGCTCCCTTCTAGTGGCCTGTGGCTGTGAACCCCTGGCCTAATTAGTTCTGAATGCCATTGTTTGGGCCATTGGTGTTGTCTTTGGCTCCTTTCCCTACTGGGCTTTTTTTGCCTAGCCATGGGTTGGGAAGGAAAGGACCAATGCTTGGTGGGGTAGCTTCTGCTGAAGTGAGGACACGGTACTTGAAGAAGGTTCTTAACAGTCTGCATGGACTTGGCCTTGTCTTCCATTTTCTTGAGTAGAGCCTCAGCCTTAGGACCAAAGAAAAAGTCTTTATCCAAAGGGGTGTCTTGGAGGCTGGATTTGACATATTCTGTGAGGGATTGCTCCCTCAGCCAGGCATGTCTTCCTATGACAGTACCTGTAGCTGCAGCTCTACTGAAAGCTTCCATAGCATCATAGCTGCAGTGCATGGAGTATTTGGTTACCTGAGAGCAGGAATTACAAAGGTCTCATAATAATTAGAGAGACCTTTGTTTTCCACAACTCCTTGCTAAAAATGCCTGTGAGAACACAAGCAGCTCTCATGGCTGAGTGAATGATTGAATCTCTTAATGCCTCTCAGCATGGTGGACTTGGTGATGATACCTACCACCAGAGAATGAATTGGGCTGTAGACTGAATGGAAGCAGGTTTGTGGCCATCCTGTGTGGGGGTAAACAAAATGAAGAAAATACAATTTGAGTGGTCTGACTGAACTAATGAGTGTAAACCATTTTGTACAACACTGTCAATCATTGTAAAAGTTGTCTGTCAGGAAATGACACTGTGGCTGAGCAAAACGATCACAATGGATGTTGTAGTTCACAGTATGCATTGAAATGCCTTTAATATAGATTAGTTCAGATTTCCTAATTCATTTTTGATTAAAAAGGGTCAGAATTGGATTATTGTTAGGAAATGTAAAAACGCTTTTGAAATGCAAACATTATTACTAGCTAAAACTTGCATTTTGTATTTCAGCTGAACTTTCCATCTGAGATTTCACAATGCAAACACGTGGGCATCTTATATAACAAGTAATATGCAGATTATGCTTTTGCAATGATGGCAGTTTGTATGCTTTAATGATACAGAAAACTGATCTGTCATTAGCTGGATAAAACAGTCATACAGAAAGCAGACAATCATTTATCTCCTGCTTTGCATTCTTTTGAGTTTTTTAGCAGTCATTTCAAATAGTGTCCTGAAGAACAAGGAAGGAATTCCACATGTACTCAGTATCTGTCATTACTGACTGAATGTAATCCTTATTGATTTACCTGAAATTCAAATATTTTACAAAAAATAGTGTAAAAATAGGAGTCAAAATCAGTGACAGCAGAGAGTTGTGATCTCAAGGGGTCTGTATCAAAATCACGAAAGACGGAAATCGCGAATACAAATATGTCGACATGTAAAGAGCGAACCACCTAGTGAACGAAAACCAAAACATCAAACGGATTTCCCTAACCAACAGCGCCATGTAGGTATGTACAAAAAAGTAACATAACACACTTTTGCAGGGGGGGCAAGCCCCACTGCACCCACCATGTGGGGGGGCTGTGCCCTTCACTTAAATATACTAACTCCGAGATTGCACTACAGTGGGGGAAAGCGTATATTCCCTTATCCCCAGAATCGCACTGCTGGTGAAATGAATCCGTTCGATGTTTTGCCTTTCGCTCAATAGTTGGTTTGCTCTTCTGGTAGTTCTCTCTTTACGTGTCAACGTATTTGTATTCGCACTTTCCGTCTTTTGTGATTTTGATATAGACCCATCTGAAGATATTGATATAATTGATATGGTAACATTCAACATTTGGGGCAAATTGCAGTATAGGTGACACATTTTAAAAACCATCTTTAAATAAAAATGAATAACATACATTGTACATTTTCAGTGACATACACTGCACAGTCCATAGCCAGGCCACTTGTTATCTGCGCCCATTTGAATGTAGTATACCCCTGCATTGGGTCATTTTTATAAACTGCACTTTTTCCCCCAGACTGTGTACAGGGTACACAAAACAAAAAAGATTTATGGGAGTGCACACTATGTTTTCAAATATGTTACTTGGTTTATATGGTCATAATCTAACTGATGTTCCAAGCAGGATCTCTTGTACTGTTTGCACACTGATAACATAAGATTTATCCATCAGGATTCTCCATCTGATTCTTCCTACAGTTCCAGTGACTGCTTACAAAATAAAGCATATTAGGGTGTGAATTATGATAACTTGGTTGTAAGACGTAATTGAGGGATGCATCAACTGAGAAGGGCACTTATCCCACTGTTACAAAGCCCTGAAGCCCTTTAAAAAGTTTATAAAATATGTACACTTTACTAAAATTGTTTTTGTGTACATTTCATTTGAGTTATTGCAATGAGCTAACAATGTTTTTGAAAGCTATTCTTGGCCAGTCAGAATGCAGCATTCCTTTTACCTATTTTATTATAGTAGGCAGTTGAACTTAGGGGGCATCTCCCCAATACCCTGTACTGCTTTTCTCCCAGTTCTTGTTGATATACTGAACTAAGTTTGTAACCATTGCAGAACAAGCTACAGCAAAACACCTCTTGGCAACTTAACTTTTTCCCCCTGTAAAACATTCCATATATGCTTTTACATTACAGAAAATCTGCAAATAGTAAACTGAGACTGATGTATGGAAATCATTTGATTCAGTCTACATAGTTCTTTTATAGAGTCAGAGAAAAAAATCTCATAACCCATTTGGGAAAAGCATGTCATGTGAGTAACATACAGCTGAGAAACGAGATTCAAAAAAATACCAATTCAGAACATTTAACATTTCTGTTGCATGTGGAGTTGTTTCATAGCTGCAGTACAACACTCCATGCTATTGATCAATGTGTGATTTACTTATTTTCTGTATAGAAAATGCCTAGCAGTTACTTCGTAATGCATCACATTCGGCATGAGAAGCAGCTTAAAAACTCATGCCCACTAGTGCTTTATTACTTAATTTAGTTATGATTAGTCATTAAATAATTATGGGTAAACATTTTATCATTTGCCTTGTGCTAGTTTCTGTAAGTTAGTTCTGTATCTTTAAATTCAAGCTCCTGTCAAGTAGCATTGTTTTTGTTTTTGTATTTGTTTGGTATCTTTGTTTTAGATGTGTTCGTGCTCAGCATTCAACATTAGCTTTGATATTTTCCTCAGCACCTACTCACAAATAAAGTGTTCCAGAAACAGAAAGCTGAAGAGAGAGTGTTAAATAGTCTGAATCGTACTAGAAGTTGAGTCACATTCTTTGTGTGTCTGCTAGTGGGTTTCTAGCTGTGGGACAAAGGGATCTCTCAGAAAAGGTATAAAACTAGTTTCCATAGAAACTAAATAGGTCAGCAGTAGACTTAATATATTATTATTAACAGTTTGTGCTCTTCCAAACTTTGGAAGGATACTGAGTTTCTCAGATCTGTAAGTACATCTGGGCTTCTTCACAGAAAGAAAAAAAACCTGTGTTTGGCACAATACAAGAAGAGCAAATGAAATACCATAAAATGGTTGGCTGAATTTATTCATACTGTGTGGCACTTTTGTTCTTTTTCTTTTACATAGTTTACAGATTGTGGTTATCCTTTAGACTATGCTTTAAACTAGTCCTCCTTTTACCTCTCAGGACTGCATCAGTGAGCAGACCATGTCTTTAATTTTTCTCTTTGTTGGGGACCGCTGCAGACAAGTGCTTTATACCTGCTCGCCATGTATTGAGTACCTCCTAAGGGACTGTTTTTCCATTCATTGTACATCATTTGCAAGCTCATGACTGCGCTGTCTGGCTACTACTCAGAATGGCCAGTTGAAACCTGCTATGGTTTGCATATTGTTCCTGACTGTTAAAAAAACTTATTCAGGACACATATTGGTTAGTGTGCTTTTTCTGATTATAGCTATGTAGAATTTGATATATACTATACAAGGTAATTCACAGTTCAGAGACAAAATTTATCATAGGTTTAGGTTTCCCATATACAGATGGGAGATCAGCTTGCCAAAGATGATTGTGTCACTTTTGGAAGAACACTAGCAAAGGGGTGTAGGTTGTTGTAAACTAAATGACTAAATATTTTAGTAAAGTATGCATGCATGTATGGTGCATATGTATGTGTTTATTTTGTTTGCTTTTTTGATAACCTTGATAGATTGACCTCCCAACTTAAGATGCCTGATTTCAAGCATAAGACAGGAGGTTATGTATGCAGTTAATTAATAAGTAAAGTCAGTGTCAATCATTACATTTAAATGAGAGAAAAAGGGAAGACAATGCATGGCAGATGTAAATTGTCCAGCTGCAAACTTGAGTAAGCATGAGTGAGAAAGACAAAAGGAGAAAAAAGATACAGAAAGAGTGAGAAACATGGACAGAGAGGTGGCTGTTCCAGTAATACAGAGTGGGAGTGCTCAAATATTCATAGGAGTCGTAGGAAGTTCAAGGTGCTGAGTTTTGTGCCCATCATGCCTTGCCAGTTCCCACCCTAGACTGAACCTCCCCTCTCAAGGAGCATCAGCCCAGTCAAGGCCAGGGTACATTTACAAATATTCATCACATTGTCTATAACCCAGTTCAAGAAGGAGCCTATTCCAGAGGTCAGGGAAATACTGAGTAACAGATCTGCCTCTCTACCTTGTTCTATTGCTCTGCAGAAGCAGGTTTAGATCCCTTGTTCTGGCATTTGTGGGACTGTTTGATTTGTGAAGGTACAATAGATCCTGGAATACTGAGTCCCTGATTACGCAGAAGGCAAAGCATAGGTCTCTCCTGAAGAGCCTGTAAGACACAGAAGAATGGACAGTACTTCTAGTCTTTTCTGGTAGCTTAGGGAATTTAAGCTTGTGGCACTCTTTGTTAGGAGCCTTTGAGTTTTTTCGAACTGTTTGATACATCTGGTGAGGTACATCTGAAAGGGGCTATTGCATTCTATAACTGGTTTGATCAGTGCTAAATACAGGGGGACAATAACATACTTTATTTTGGATGCTGTTCTCTTAGTGATCAGCTCTGCTAAGTTGAAGAATTTTATGTTAACTGTTGCTACATGGTGATAAAAGGAAGAGGGAATTGTTAACCCAGGTTTCTAGGAACATTTTCATTTTGAAGTGGGGTATTGTCAATGCTAAATTGTGGGAGGATGGTTTGTCTGCCAAATCCTACAATGTTGCATTTTTTTTTAGCATTTAATTTAAGCTTGTTTGTAATACACCAGGCATTTGTATGTATACATTCCTGCTGGTTTTCTTATACCTCTAAACTGTCCAGATTTTTGCAGAATGTTTAGATTTTCTTCTCACATTTTTCGGTCTCTTCCTTATAAAATTTGTAGTTTTCTGGAAAATCACTGAGGATTGAATTCACTAAATAAAGACATACATTCAAGTTTCAGAGTTTATTTCCTTCGTAAAATGCATGTTAACACAAATCCTGTTACTCTAGCAACTTTTTACATTTATAAGAGCAATATTTAAAATCTGTCCCTATTTTTGGGCCTTTGTCTCCCCATTATTTTAGGATTTGTCCAGATTTCTTGCACTAAGAGGTTGAGAGGTATGGTGCGTGTGATGATAGGAGGTACTACCAGCCATGCCAGGAGAAGTAAGGCAGTGCATTTGTAACATATGCCAGCACAGCTAGCTGGAATTTTGTAAATAATTATATGTCATTTGTATATCAAACTGATTTCTACAGATGCTTGTGCTGAAAATGTATCTGTGAGGTTTGCTTGTGTTAAAATGCATCAACAGTGTGCCCTGCTGGAAGGAAAAGAAATGTACATGTATTATTGTACCTGAATTAAATGCATACATTGACATAGCGTATATTGGAAGTGTAGAGGTTAATCTTGATCTTAATCCACCTGACTTTGCAAACTATATCAAAAATTAAATTACTTTATAGCCATAAATATGTTATCTCACAGTTCTGAGTGGACCCAAAGACACAATTTCTGTACTATAGAATAGGTTGTAGCTCCTGTAGAAAGAGTGAAATGGTTTTATGGTTTTATGTCTTTATGACTTCCAGCAGCTGCACCACATCTGAGCAAAGCTCTGTGTGTATTTTAGCACATAGGTGCTAAACCCTGGTAGCTTCTAGTGATGGGGGATAGTGTGGGAAGCATCAGATGACTAGATGTATGTGATGTCATTCTGTACACAAATAATGTTTTAATATTAGAGGAGACTGAAGTCTCAGCAGCATTCTGTATCCTGTCTTGGGTCTGACAACAAGGATCTCCTTTACACATTTTTCTGAATACTCCTCATTTAATCTGATTTTTGAAGCTGTCTAGTACACAAACAACCTCATAACATGGGCAACATACTAGTGACAAAAATAAAGAAATTTAAACACTGTCTATTTGATAATGTGCTTATATTTTTCCATCATTTTTTGGTCACACTGTTTTTTAAATGTGTTCTGAGTAGTATCACATATTGCTACTGGAAGCATGAAGTTATATGCTGTTTGGTATTTAAAGTTTATGCTAATAAGATGACCAGATTTTTATCTGGATGTTTCTATTTTTCATGAGTCTTTGTTCCTATTTTGAGAGTCTGTAGGTTGAAAAATATGCTGTTAAACTATATATAGCTTAGTAGTGAGTAGTATATTTTATTGTTTGCTCATACTAATTGCCTGTGAAAAAGCATGTAATGTGTTGCTTTTCTCCCTGGTGGTGCTACATGCTCCCAATTACAGCTCTGATAATAAGTAAAGCTTATCGTTTATCACTGGTATTAGTTTTCTTATAGACTCATGAGTAACATCCCAGTTTGCTTTGCAACAGTGTGTTGGATTGTGCAAGCTGGTGGTGTATTGTGTTTTCCTCTTTTTTTCTAATGTACTGTAACAGGCATTATTGTTGTATATAAATTGAGGTGTGTTGGGGCTATGATCCCCACATGGGGGATGCAGGGGGAACAAAAACATGTTTTCTTTCTTCTTTATTTTTTTTTAAGAGTTATGGTAGGTTTTGATGAAGGGTGTTTTATTTCAGATTTGTTTCAGTCACTTGTTTAGTTATACTGTATTTAGATTAAATGACATAGATTCATATATGTACTTGCTCTACTGTGAGACTGCAGGTGTGTGATTCATTTTTCACCCTTACTTTGTCTTTCACTTTTCTCCGTGGTTATGTGACTGTGGAGTTAGTATGCATAATTAAGGTTTGTAAGGGGGCCTGCTGCCCTGCAAAAAAGTTTCCTTTCAGCTATGACACACTGTTACCTCATGTCAGTATTTCAGTGTGTTTGATTTGCCAATTTATGTTTGGGGGAATTATACAACATCTTCTGGTAGCTTCAGTATTACACAATGAATAATCTTTTAATGGGAGAGTTAAATGAGCCATTTTTAAGTTATGATGCTTATTTTTTAAGTTATCATGCTTATTTTTTTAAGTTATCATGCTTATGTTTTTAATCTGGTAAAAAAATTGTTTTATATTTCCTGGTGGAATGTAATTTTCTGTTAGCAATAGTGAATTTATATAATTTGTAGAGGGTATTGATCAGATCTCTGATCATAACCACGTTATTATATGTTCGTGACATGGATGCCTAAAACATTCATGGTCTCAAGGTGAATCTTGGCATCCATGTAGAGAACACATAATAACGGGTTATGATCATTGAGACCTGATCACTGTTTTTTGTAGTGCATGGAGTCTTGCCTACTCCGTGTACTATGAGTTACAAAAGAAAGCGGTGTTTTACCAGCTTTGAAAGCCAGTAAAGACTTTAGCAGATGCTGTCATACAGATAGCAAGTAAGGAAAAGCTGGGGAAAATTTTTAAATACTGCCCTAATTTAAATAAGTTACTTACAGACTAATGTCTGTAAATATTTATGGACAAAGAAAGAAAGGTATTCAGGGACCGAAGGAACATCTCTTCCCTTATACGAGATCATCTCTGTGCTTGGGGGTGTGTAACAAATATTATACATCTCTAAAAGTACTGTTATGATTGGGTTGCACATTACAGTAGTTCATAGGTTCATACGTAGGTACTAGGCTATTGGCCCTAGGGCCTATATAAGCCTAGCCAAAAGGTACCCTGGCTTTCGCCACCCAAGAAAATTATTTTCTTGTGCCACTGTTGAGCAGAGCCACAGAAGTGATCCCCAGGGTGAATTTCCTATCTCCCATCCAATCATCAAGATTTTTCTTGAAGAGTGCTAATGAGGAGCTTTGTTTGATATAGATAGGTAGTTTGTTCCAGAGTACGGGAAGTTTCTGGGACAGGAATCTATCCCTCCAGCATGTTCTGTTTATTGTGGTGACAAGGATTAGATCCCTAGAGCATGTAGCTCAGAGGGATTGGGATTTCTTTAAGTGGAGCATGTCCAAGAGCACTGGGTTTGACATAGCTTTGTGTGTTAGGCAGAGATCGTCTCTGAGTAGGCGATATGCGATGAAGTAAAGCTGCAGTTTTTTGAGACGGTCTGCATATGGCATCTGTTTGAGGCCAGTAAACCTCTTTGTGAGGTATTTCTGCGGCCTTTCCAGTTGTTGTAGATGTCTTGTGAGGTACATACCAAAAGGGGTATTGTACTCTATAATGGGTCTAATGAGTGACGAGTAGAGGGGAACAATGACCTCTTTTTTCCTGGATGAGAAACTTTTTGTGATGAGGTGTGCCATGTAGAAGGATTTCCTGACTACTGTGGAGATGTGATTATCAAAGGAGAGACTACTGTCCACCTGTGTCCCAAGGTCTCTTATCACACTTTCGGTGTTAAGTAGATTACCGCCTATGTGGTAATTCATAGGTACAGAGTTTTTACCAAAAGGGATGACAATGCACTTTTTGGCATTGAGCTTGAGGCCATGGCTTTGACACCACATCTTTTGGAGTTTTGATTATGTCTCCTACTTTGCAGTAATCTGCGAACTTCATTAACCAAAGACCTTCTGTGTTAGCCTGTAATTCAGAGAAGTAGATACCAAACAGGAGAGGACCCAGGACTGAACTCTGTAGTACTCCACTCATCACTGGTCTGAAGTTGGATTTGGAGTCTGCTACTTTCACAGTGTGGGTTCTGTTAGTGAGCTAGTTGGCAACCCATCTTGTGATATAGGGATTTGTAACTAGTTTAGTGAGTTTATCTATAATTCCAGAGTGGGGGATGGTGTCGAAAGCCTTGGCACGGTCTAGATAGGCTGTGTGAACCACCTTACCCTCATCTACGGCTTTGGTGACCACTTCAAAGAAGTCTATCAGGTTTAGGAGACATGATATGCCTTTTACAAACCCAAACTGGGTGGGGTCCAGAGTTTGGAGATTACCAATGTCATTGTTTATAAGTTCCATGATGATACATTCCATAGCCTTGCAGACCAGGCTCACCAGGCTAATGGGGCGGTAGTTTCCGGGGTCCGTGGTGGCTCCCCCTTTATGGAGTGGGATAACTGTCGCTGTGCAACATTCAGTGGACACATAGCCTGAGGTGAGGCTATGATTGAACGTGGTATGTAGGTGGGGTGCCAGTTCGTTCTGTAGTTCATGTAGAACGCAGCTTGGGATGTTGTCAGATCCCATGGATGCTGTGTTCTTGGCTTTGGAGAGTGTGTTTTTTACCTGTGCAGCCATGATTACAGGAACTTTGCATTCTTCCGGTATAGAGATGGGCCCTTTAGGGGATGAGAGGGGGGTAAAGTTAGCACTGAACCTATCTGCCAGGATTTTGGCAATATCAGTTGGTTCTGTATGTTTAGTGCCATTGTGCTGTAACTCTTTAGAGTCAGTGGCGATTTTGTTTTCGTAACTAGCTTTGGAGGATTTTATGAGGGCTCTCAGTTTCTTACTGAGTCTGACCAGGGAGTCCCTTCAGTCATGGGATTTTACTCTTTTTTTTGCAACAGTTTCTTTCTTCTGTTGTAGAGTTTGTTTATGACAGGGGACCACCAGATTGGCTTCCTTTTTTTGGAGGATAGCAGCTTGGTTTTGTTAGGGATTGCATGATCCATGCACTCGTGTAAGTGCATATATAGTGATTAACAGGTTTATCTTTTTTTCCCGATTTTGAAACATAATCACGGCACTTTGTACTCTACATTATAATTATCGGTCTAAATGCTAATGAGCTAATTTTGAGCAATAATCTGTGAAGAATTAAAAAAAATGAAGATTAATGACATACATCTACCACACACACACACACACACACACACACACACACACACACACACACACACACACACACATGTATGTATATTGATTCCCAGTCCCAAAACTCGGGTCATCCTCATTAAAACCATTGGAGGCATAATCTGTCACCCTTACCCTCATTTAATGATGCATGATTTTTGAGATTAGTTTGATCCTCCAGTAAATTACTGAATATTCAGTATGCAGTTCTGTAATAATTTAAGCCATGGAGGGTGTAAAAATGAAAAAAAATGCTTAATGTCAACAGCTGTTGTCTTAAGATGACAGATAACTTATAATACTGAAATTGTTATCCATTCACGGGAGTGCTTGGAATACCTGTTTCTTAGATTTCTATAGACTCAGTCAATTTTATGACTGACATGAATGATTGAATTGGTTTATCTACAATGTTGCTATTTTTAGGGTAACTTTGTAAAAATGGATGCGTGGCATTTCAATTACCCATAGTCCATTTTTTTCTGCTTTATACCCATCACTGTGTCCACTTGAGCCATTATTAACATTTTGTTGTTGTCATGTAGAAATGTAAACTGCTGTTTTCTTCAGCTTGTAGACATTTTCACTGCATCTACAGCTTTAGTTTAAGATCTGTTTTTTCATTGTACCCTGTCAAATTTAAACTCGTGTTTAGCACAGTAATTTTGCAAACTCTTAGTTTTTAATGTGTAGGGCTAACACTTGAATATTTTGTTTCTTAACTATATCTGCTTAGTATTATATGAATAACTGATTTAAGTGTACTCATGACATTAAAACTTTGTTGTTTTTTTTTTAGTAAAACAGAGTATGTTAAATGCTTTATTATAAAGAGCTTGAACCATTTATGGTTGAGTTCTTATTGAACTGAGTGAGATTCTCATTCGAGTCTAACTTAGAGAAGGTATTACAACTGGAATATATGGATGGATGTTTTAGACTGCATGAAGTTTATACCAGCTCAAATACTACAGCACATGTGCCATTTGACATGATAGAATCAGACTCTGCTTTATTGTTTTCAGATAACAAAGTGTTAGTGGCATCAAAGTGGGACAGAAGATTACTGTTCTGAAAAATATTTGGCATTTTAGCAGAAAAAAGAAGGAATCGCAGCCCAAATTTTCCTAAGACAATAAAAAAAAATTACAAAGAAAGATGATTTGTTTAAGAATTATTGGAACATTTCAAAGTTGGGAGATAGCTATTAGGGAAGCCGGATGAAGGAATACATTGGGTCTACTAATAAAGAGAGTTTCACAAGCAAAAAGAAGGTCGAAGGACAGTAATAAGGTGTAGTCAAATGACTTTATATACTTTGTTGCAGGTTATAATGTTATTTTGTTGTTTTTTTAAACATCTTTTTTAAATTCACACTAGTGGCATGGGTGCAACACATAAGGTTATAGAAAAGAAAACAAGCCATTGCAAATAATTTTTACTAGTTTCCTGCAGTGTACACATTAGCATTATTACTATTCACTGCCAGTATGTAGCTAGGGTGGGGTAGAGGGGAAGTCACCCCAGATGCAAAGTTTTAGCGGTTACAATGTCACAATCTCAATTGCTCTTTAGTGCATATAACAGTATTGCAGTTGCATTGTTAACTGAAACTCTGCAGTGGCTCATATTGAAATGCCTAGTATTGAAAGACCAACAAAAAGTTGAAAACTCAGATGATTTTTTGCCCCCTTGCAGCTTTGAGGCAAGCCCCCAACAGTTCCAAACTTGTGTGTGTGTGTGTGTGTGTGTGTGTGTGTGTGTGTGTGTGTGTGTATGTATGTATATATATATATATATATATATATATATATATATATATATATTTTCCAACTCTGAGATTACATAATTTCTCAAGTAATTAAACATTAAAAGTACATATTTAAAAGTTGCTGGAGAACACATGATCTTTTCTTGTATTGTCTATTTATAATTTGTTCTGCGTATCCATTTACCTATCTTGCTGTCTGTATCTATCTATAGGATATAGCATAAACTTTAGTTAACATTCTGTGATCGACTTAGATAATTGTCATTTGCATACCTCCAGGTCATGTGAAACCAGACCTAGGATGGTTCACGTGTTGAATGGGAATACATTTACACTAATACATACATACACACACATATGTATGCATATATAAACTGTGACACAGTTGACAAACCTGTATGGCATGCATGGAAGTGTTTGCTTAGGTTATGTTATACCCCAAGTAGACTTCAGACAATTTTTCCACAGGTACACAGCTTTTGCTGGAGGAGTGATGAGGAAGTACCTGGGAACGTATGTTTTGGGAATGTAATGGGTTGATAGATTTTAGAAATTCCCTATAGGGTATTTTGTCAGAAATGTTGGGGGAGCAAATCATTTTAACTAAGGAAATGATCATTTTGAGCCGTGATACAGTAACTAAAATGCCTTGACACAGTAAGCCTGGATTAGTTTAATGTTTCTGCTTGACAAAAAAAAAAATTATGAAGAAATGAAAATCAGAAGCAAAACATACTGTAACAGAATTGTTGAATGCTGGAAAGGAGATAAAAGAAACGGGATCTTTAGAGAAGGAAAGAAGTAAACTCCATAGAAATAAATGGAATCTGTGGGAACAATACGCAGTAATGATCAGGAGGAGTGACGGTAGGACTTCAGCAGTCTGAGTAATGTTAAATTGAATAATTGTTGACAGAATCATATTTGTATAATGTGTACAAAAAATGTTGTAATGGATTGTTTTCTCTTAAATAATTGGATGTGTAATCATGTCTCTATGCAGTACGTGATTTTAATAATGATGGTAGGTAACTTGAGTAAGATGAAATAGTAGTTTACAGAAAAACATTTTATAGATGTTATGTCCACTTGTTGAAAATGACATTGATGTTATAAGTAAAAGTGCTTAAATAAGCCATCGTATTATAGCCGGTTTAAAGTGTATTGCTATACAGACTGAATCCAATGCAAGGTGTTGGTGTACTTTGAAAAGGTACAGAATGGAGGCATGCTTTAGCAGAAGTCTGCTTCTGAACTTCTAAGGCTAATGATTAAATACTAAAAATACCTGGAGAATGGTGCTTCAGGAAATATAAACTGACACCTGCTTAGATGATCAGTTAGAAAATGTCATTTAGTGTGATGGAGTTGTTGCTGACCTTTTCCTTTTACAGCTGCAAGTTGCAATCAGAATTTCTTGGTCAGACTCTGATAGCTGTCCCCCCAAAGAACCACATGTGTGCAGAAGAAAGAATGCATACCATTTCATAGAAATTAAAATAAATTTGATTAGACGCTACCTTCCCCTCCTTCCAACCCCATATAGAAAGATAGGAATGATGTCCCAGTGCTCAATGTGCTGATAAATGAAATGTAAAAAGCAGACGGGATTGGTAAAGAATATTAACAGGAATCATGAGATCTAATTTAAAAAAAAAAATGAAACACAATGAGTGGCATAAAGTACAAGAAAGGATGGACAGCTAAGCATAGTACCATGAAATAAATATAGGTAGGTAACTGTAACACAAAAGGAACACCATTGTAGGACTCCTTTTGTGATCTATGAAGAGAACTTTGATCACAGGAGAGTGACTCACAGAGATGCAAATACCATTAACCAGTGAAAAAATCAGATGGAAAGTGTTTGTAGTGGGGCAAGCCTCATTGCACCTCACACTCTCTGCTACATGTCTGCCAACTCACTTCATCTCAGGGCAATTATTCCTGATATACCACCAAACTTGATCTTCCTGGATAACTGTAGGGCAACTCAACATAAAAGTGTCAATCAGTAGTGTTTTGCACATGAGCCTGACTCACAAATGACGGATGTGATATGTAAGGAAAACTAACACAAAAACACAGTGTGTTCCATCCTGTACTGTTTAAAAACGTGAGACACGTGTGAGGGGAGGGAAGTGGTTGGAAGACGACTAGCAGCCAAAATGCAGATTATTTATTTAGAAAGAAAGTGATGAAGAAGTAAAATCAAAGAGCAGTAAAGGTTTTAGACAATTTAATGGATGATTAAGTGAAATGAAAAAGTAGTGAAGAAAATGGAATTCTACAGTTTGATGTGGCGTTGACTCAAAGTGTACACGTTAGAAATGTATGTTGTACGGCTTATAATGAACATATAATACAGCTAACAAATGTAACGTATTGATATTTCCTGTGAAATGTTGTAAGCACATGGAGTTGTATAAAGACTGTAATTTAAATCTCAGTAAAGTAGTAAAGTTTGAAGAGAATTTCTCCCCCCAACTCCCCCTTCCTAAGCCTTGAATCACTGTAGAAGAAAATAACACTGTTGGTATGTAAACGTTTGTCTTTCTCTGTCTGGTCTAGTCAGCACTGCAGTACGATATTACTTTTAGTACCTCAAGAGAATCAACAAGAGTCCCAAAAGGTTATCATGTTTCTAGAATGATCTGTCTGAGAGCAAAAAGGCACAATCTGAGGTCCCAAAGTAAACAGTTCAGGAGAGATAATCTCTTTCTTTCACAGAATGGTTATTGAGTGATTGGAACAGCAACGGACTACTGCATAAGGTAGATCAAAGGCTATGCTGAGTAGCTGACAAAAAAATGCTGGTTACAGTGTATTGTTCACTTTTTTCATTTGCCTTATACATTGCATCATGAGATTCATTAGCTACCACAATCCATTTTCCCTTAGTATTCTTAGTTTATGTGATTTATTTCCTTTTTTAATGGTCCCCTCAGACCTCATTTGTACCAGCCTGGTCCCCAGGGCCTCATGTCCATGCTAGGTCTACCAGACAACCTCCTATTCCCCCCGGGACTTACTGCAGTATTGCTGGAGCTGCTCATGAATCCAAAGATTGTCCTGGGGGCTTGACTCATCTGTATTTCTGTCCAGACTTTTTTCTGTTTATACTCTACCCACTTCCCTTTCCCCTCCCCCATGCTCATTGATTGCATTAAAGTGCAAGTCCCCTCTTTGGACTGTGCCTCAGAGTGTCAGTAGTGTCCTTCCTCCCAGGATGGCTTTGCTCATCCCATCTCTTCCCTGCCACTCCATCAGTCATCCCAGCCACTAACTGAGCTCAGTTCAGCTGGGACGTGGTCAGGACTTTATCCTTCTGAGCAACTGGAGCATTTTATGTAAAGATTTGTAATTTTTTTTATTAAAATATGTCCACATAAATTCACTGTATCACACTGTCACATAGCATAGGGATGTGTCCATAGACTTTAATACCTCCCCTGTAAGCATAGGATGCAACCATTAAAATCTCTGGACACTTTCCAAAGCTACCATAGTGGCACCCATTTTTCTGGGCTATATCTTAATAAAAAATACAAAGCTTTTTATTAAACAGTGGCGCAGCTATATTATGAGACAGTTTCAATGCATATACACATGTGAGCAGTACACTTAATAAATTCTGGAAATATAAAGTTTAACTAAACCAAGTGCTCATTGTCTGCCATATAAATCTGTTTGTATATTATCTATTGTGTCTGTCCATGTTTCCTCTGTGTATGTATGCATCTGACCTTCTGTCTGTCTGTCTCACTACCTAGTACTCTGGCTAGTGTCATGCTTCACTCAGGATTGCTCAGCCATCCCTTCACTCTCCTTGGACAGAGCTAACCTCTGGTATATTTAAGCATTTCTTTTTTTTTTGTTTTGGAACTGGAAAAAGCCAAGTGGCTATGAATGGAAGCTTTTCTTCAGTGTGGGTGCAGATACACTTAGTACCATGTTTGTGTAAACACACAGCTTAGGTAAGTTCACTCACAGGAGATCAGTAGCATAGCAAGGGTGGGGCTGAGGGGGTGTATGGCCCGGAGTGCAAGGCACAAAAGGGAGCAATCCTGAAGTGTGGTTCATACATTCTTCTTTCTATGACAGCATGTCTGAATGCCAGTACAGAAATCAACTTGCAAATTTTTTTTTTGCTCTTCCAAAAAAGAGCTGTGGCAGGGACTGGGGGGGCATGTGTCTGGGAGGGGGCATGTGCTTCATACTGCTGTGAGTAGTCTATTGGAGTTGCCCTTTTTTTTAACTTTTCCAGTGAAGAGCTGTGGTGGTGGTTGGGATGTGTGTGCTGTGAGCAGTCTATTGGAGCTGTTCCAATGAATATCTGCATTTGGGAAGGGTATGCACTTCAGATTGTCATGAGCAGTCTATTAGACATACCTTTTTTTTTAGTTTTCATTTTTTGCTCTTCTATTTGAGCAAGGGGGTTGGGTGGTGGGTCTGGGACCAGCCCAGGGCCCTGGTTGAGCCAGCTACAACTCTGCAGGATATGAGGAGGCATGAACTGGTACACCCTTATGATTGCCAAAGCAAAGTCTCAGATCCACATGTGGAACAGAGTGAAGCAACACTTGATAAAATGACAGCGAAACAGAGAGAGAGAGAGAGAGAGAGGGGAAAAAGATCACATGGCTTCCTTTAGGTACTCAGATGTCTGTAAAGAGGTCTACAGAACACAGGTCATAGTAAATATATCCAGTGCAAAAAGGCAATGTCTGGGTCAAATACTGGATACTCCTGAGACACAAAGTCTGTATAGCCACTGCAAGAAGCTGTCAGCAGTGGACCATGGCCATGCAGTTGGTATCCAATAGCCCTAATGTGTATATGTCCAGTCTGCAAATGGCAGCTAACATCTGAATGACATACTGGAAATGTCAGTCCTAATGCCTGAATATCCATTGCAGGTAGCAGTTAATATCTGAAATAAGAATGCTATTTCAGAGCCTAACAGCTGTATAACTAATCCTGAATGTAATTCAAGACCACTCAAACAAAAATATATGGGATGCTATTACCAGCCACAGACTCACTCAACTAGTCAAGGAACCCACCAAACTAAACTTCAGAACTGGTAACCACTCTGTAATTGCTCTAGACCTAACAAATAACTCAAACTCCATCTCTAACCTAGATATCCTCCCTCTCAGCATAAGTGATCACCTCCCAATGACCGTCATAATCACCTTCACAATAACCTGCATTAAAAAATAACAAACCTTTTGCATTGCTTATCACCTTCCATCCTAAAACCCAAAACAACATAGCAACATTGGAAAGGAACTCTCACATGCTAACTAATCTCCATAACTTGCTGAACAAGACTCCAGTACCTTTGCCAGCTCACTCACCATTACCAATTGTCTACTATATCTAAAAAATAAACACTTACCCCAGATTATCAGGCTGTTTAAACCACTGCTAAGTCAATTGCTAACCGAAGAACTGTAATCCATCTGTAAACAAAGTGACAAAGCGTGGAAACATTGGAAACCCTCTCTTTCTCCAGACAACAGGCTCAGTTTCACTCAGCTAAGAGACCTTGCCAAAAAAGCCACCAGGCAGCATGAAGAGAACTTCCATATATAGTCCCAAACTGCATTGCCACTAAACATGAAAATGTTTTGGAACTTACTGAAAAAATTAACAGGATAAGGCACATTTAATAACTTGCAACATAAAGGTGCCATCTCCACAGCACGCTGGATTCTTAAATCCACAAAAACCTTCAGGGAAAATTCTGCATTGTCATGGCCCCATACCCAGCTCTTATCCCAGACACAGTTACTCTTCTCTTAAACTTCAAAAGAATCAGGCCTAAAGATGTATCTGTACTGAACAAAATGTAAACAACGCCTGTAAATGGGACAGATGAGTTCCATCCCTTGTTCATTTCCCTTTACCAGAATGGCATCATACTTCCACTTATCCACCTGTTTAAAATCTAATGAACCAACAGTTTCATGCCATCCCAATGGCAAACAACCCATTTCTAAAACCTTTAAGCCATCCCAAGCCAAAAATTTCTGCCTAGACTCCTTTTTACCACACTTGTCAAAATATTTGAGAAGCTTACTTACATCCAGCTCACTGATTACCCAGAGAACCACAGAATTCTTTCATCTTTTTAAAATGGATTCTGGCCTAGTAGAAGTACTATCACTGCTTTGTATGCCTGCATCAATTGCATACTTAACCAATATGAATGAAGTTCGGCTCACAGGAACTCACTTTGTATAACTAATAAAAGCCTATAATGCAGTGGTCCATAATCTTCTGCTAAACTTTTTTAGTCTTGCTATGTATAAGCCCCAGGGTGGCAAACTAGCTTGAGTCGTTGCTTACTAGTAGAATCTTTTAAACTACAGCTCAGAACTCCCTCCCACATTTACTTCCTAAAGGTATACCTCAGGGATCACCTCTATCCCCCTTACTTTTCCTCACTATTTATCAATAAACTTTTCACAGACATCTCCCATATCCCAGTCATACTCTATGGTCATATACAGATCCAGCCCTTCTCCTTTAGTTATCAAACTCCAACATGGAGCTGACCAGGAGAAAACTGTCAAACTAGTTAATTATTCACAGACAAATTTTAAATACTAAGAAAACAAAAACGTGTTCTTTGGTTCCCAAAAATGACTTGCCAAATCATCTAACAAATGGGCCATTAACTACACCATCCTGGAACAATAGAAACAGCACAAGATTATAAATACCTTGGCATCTGGCTTGTTCCTAATATCAACTTATAAGAGCATAGAGAACTCACTGAGGCCAAAGTAAATGGTCTGATCTTCTGGTTCAACAAAGTATCCTACTTCACTTCTCCTGAAGAAGAAGCTGCCATTTTTAAAGGGGTCTTACTTGGAATATGGCTTTTCCATAGTGGCTGCTTCATAAAAAATAACTCAGTGCTCTATAAACCATCAATAATTACATTTACTGATTTGTCAGCCTAGCCCCCTAGGAAAACAACACCACTGGTCTCTGTTTTCTAAAGCAAAATGGCTTCTTCTCTACAAATAGTCAACATAGTCATCATACTCACCAGACAAAACTAATGTCCATTCCCTGCAAGCAGGTTACATGACAGAACTAACCCCTATGAGTTATGATCCCTCTCAGCAAAAACCACCAACCTATATAGCCCCTTTATTCAAAACAACACTATGTTGTGCTTGTCTTCTCCATATAAGCTCCAAAAGTCTGGTCTCTCATCCTCCTTCAGGCAAAATCCATTATCCTCTTGCCTACAGTTCACTCTGAACTAAAAACCTTGCTGTTCAAGCAAGTGCAATAATGGGATCACCTAAACCCCAACCGATACTCCTCCTGCTCATCATGTGGTATAGCTCTACTCTTCTCCCACCCTCTGTTATCCCGCACCTTTCCCACTCCTATCCACCAACATTTCATTTATACCCCCTGTCATCCCATGTTTATTCATTTCTCTCCTCAGTTCTGTTCCTCCTCTCTCCTTCGTATGTATTTACATAACCAGTGTTATGTTTTTTTTCCTCCCCTCACAGAGTCTCTCAACTTTCTGTCCTTACTATCTTAGATAAAAACCATGTTATTCCTTTTGTAACCAAGCACAAATACTTATGCCAAACCTTTGACTCTGCATTAAGCTTTACAACCCCGACTGATATCATTAATGAAAAAAAAAAATGGCTGAACAAACGAACTGTCAAAATAAACTTTTAATAAAACAAAAATATATTATACACACAGATGCACAACTGGTAAGCGCTTTCATTCTAAATCTTCAGATCAAGTTGCAGTAACAAACACTCATATGTATGTAGAATAATCACATGATACATTAAATAAAATTATTTAACTCTTTCCTCCTCAAAACTATTTTAAAATTCTCCCAATCATTTATTCCTGGATAGACACGGGCTTAAGCCTTACCTGCCAACAGTATTCCTTATAATCTAACTCATCTTCTGCATCCCATTTTGTTTCATAATTAAATACTTGATCTATAATTTTACATTTATATGTTATAAGATCATTAGAATGCTCCAAGACCGCATGCTTAGCCAGTGCATTGTTTACTTCTTTTTTATCTACTGCCCTTAAATGTTCATACAACCTTAAAATAAAAAACTGGACTACTAGTCCTTCCTATGTAAAACGCAGGGCATTGTTCACACAAGGCTAAATAAACTACATGCTTACATTTGCAGTCATACTTCCCACACACATCTATATGAAAATTCCTAGCCTCAATGAAAACCTTGTCACCCACTAATATATGTTTGCACTGACTGCAACCCCCGCACTTAAACATACTTTTCAAAACACCCTCTCCGATACTCCTATTATTCTTATAAAAATACTCTTTAAGACTTTTTCCTCTACTATTAGTAAAAACAGGAGTTTCCCCAATAATGCTTTCCGTGTCTTGAAAAATCATCAACAATTTCCTATTATTCTTACGGATACTTTTACTATTAAAATCATCTACTGAATATGGAAGGACACAAGCTAAGGCATAAACATTATTAGTAACTATCTCTCTACTACTTTTATTTATATTTTTATGTAGTTCCGTCTCAGAAACCACACTACCCACCATCTCATCTATCACTTTTGGTGGGTATCCTCTAACTTTAAATTTAGTTTTTAAAGAACTACATCGTTCATAAAAGTAACTATCAACTTTTGTTAGTCTATTGATTCTAACAAATTGACTTTTAACTATATTTTTCTTTAACTTATTGCTATGCATGCTGTTTTAAAACAAATAACTGTTACTTTGCACTGGCTTCTTATACCTTTTTGTTTTTGAACTATTTCCTTCTTTAAATACAATCAAATCCAGGTAATTAATATTTTCTAAATGAAAATTTAAAATGAATTTTAAAAAATCTGACACTGAGTTAAGATATTCCATAAAAGCTAACAAAACAATTTTAGTCCCTTTCCAAACAAAAACAAATCATCTATAAAATGCTTATACATAATAACATCCTGATAAAACATAGAACCATAAATATATTCTTGCTCCCAGCTCATCATAAAAACATTGGCATAACTGGGGGCCATCGCTGCCCCCATAGCTACACCAGTAACTTGCTTAAAAGTAATTCCTTCAAATTCAAAAAAATTATAAGATAAAAATCACATCTAAAATGCTTAATAACAAATCAATTTCATCAACTTTTCAACTCCTTCCAGTTCCTCTTCATTCGGAATAACAATATACAAAAAGACTACTGCTGTAACTAGCTACACATTATTATCAACAACAATGGACTTTATATGTTCAACAAAATCAAAAGAATCTTTCACATAAGATGGTCCACTTTGGACAAAACTTTGTAATTTTCTATCAACAAAAATGGCCATAAATTCAGTTTTGCTACTACTCGCCACAATGGACCTGAAACTGGGAACATCCAAATGTTTATGTACTTTAGGGAGGCCAAAAGACCTACCCAATCTAGGTTTAAAAATCCTAAAATATTCCACTAATCCATTGTCAATCCATCCTTCTGATAACCATTCTTCTATCAGTGCATCAATTAAATTGAAAGACCTATTAATTTCTTCTTGACCCACTTTAACATAACTGTTTTATCACTAAGCAGTTTCGTTATGCCTTGGTGGTAGAAACTATAATCCATGACCACTACAGCATTGCCATTGTCAGCTTTCATTATATAAATCTTACAGTCATTTTTCAGTTATAATAACGCTTCTCTTTCACTATTAGTCATGTTGTAGTACCCATTGTTAGTACTGGTGGCTAGTAAATCATATATCTCATTCTCACAAATTACTAAAAAAAAAGACTCCCAATTCAAGCTTCAAGGGTGGGTTAAATAAACTCGGTTTCCTAAAAACATAATTATTATCTCTTACATAATCAACTTTATCTTTTGCACCATTTAGAAAACATTTTTAATTCAACTTCCATACATAACTTCTTAATGCATTAATGATTTGCAGGTCCTGCTCTCTGCAACAGACTACCAGCTGAAACTAGGCAAAAATAGAATCTTACAAAATTTAAGAAGTCCCTTTCCTTTTTAAACAAAAAACATCTTTACTGAAGTATCAGTTATGACAGAGGGAATCATAAATGAAAACAAACCATACTGACAATAGTTTTGTTTGCAAACATTATACATCACGTATAATTTTCTATGCGGTCATTGTCAGTCAAACATTATATACGGAGCACCTCTTCAAGGAAGTTGCTTGTAAATGCTTTAGGAATAATGATTAAACTCTTTAAAAGGCTTAAAATTCTAAAAATACATTCTCTCAGCTGTTTTCATTTGCCATTTAACTGTTCTTAACGTCTGCGTTCTCTTCTTAGTGTCTAGGCTTATCTCCATTACTTCTGTTTTTTTTTTAACTCACTTCCATTTATGTTTTCCTTTTCAAGGAAATTCAATTTTAAACCTTTAAGAAGCAATTTTGTGTAGCCAAATTGTTTTGCAATTCATGCAAGTTGATAAAACCTAATGCAAACCTGCTACTTAGGTAGAAATGCATAAAAACAACATTCTACTTTATAAGAAAATTGTATAACTGTATATGAACTCTATAAAGAATGTTGTCTATGTAATCCTAAAAATCTATCATATCTGAAATGTTTAACTGAAGCTCATTGCCTTTCTGCCTAAACTGCGACTGAAAATGTCTTTGGACCAGTTAATTTACCCGATTACCAAGTAGTAATTAATAAATAAATAAATCAATAACAAATACTGTACATAGTACCCGAATGGTCAAGACCCTTCATGCCAAATTAATTACTGTGTTTTGGGTAAACATGTATACTCTAATCTGTGTTGGCATTGGCCTCAATTCTCATTTTCCCATTTTCTACATGGGATCACAGTGCTACATCAGCACAAATCATCATCTAGAGCCAATGCTCACACCTCCTGGTGCCCTGCCATGGTGATTTTACCTCAACACTGTTTACTCTGTTTTGGCAATGGTTTTATTGGACTGTCACTATGAGCCTAAGGTGGTTTAATGGGTAGGTTTGTCATTCTTTTATCCCTAGGCAGTGCCTGAAATTGGTCCAGTGGGGTCAGTGCTCTACACTGGACACCACATAAAAACAAATAAAGTAAAATAAAATAAAAAAGTGAGTCACACAGCAGATATACATGACCCTAATGTCTGTCCATCCACTATAGAAGGTCGATTTTCAAGACCACATAATGATTACATCAGAGCCCTATCATCTTTAGCTTGCATCCCCTCTTCTGGCCGTCATATTGTATTTTCATAGACACACTGCTGCACTAAATGTATAAACTCTCCTTCCACAAAGGTAATCATGCACCCTATTAGTTTTACATATACCTTTCTAATGGTGGGCATAGGACACTGCCATTCTGTTGCTCTGTCTTTTGTGTTCATACAGACATGCACTGCAGACTCTCATCATAACTGCAGATTAAACTAAACAAAGTAGAACATTTGTATAGCTAGTGTGAGATTTTTTTCTGTAGCTAATTTGTATTTCCGAGTTACTCCTTCCCCCTTCCTAGTCAAGAGTGGGAAATTGCCATTCAGGAAGTACTGCACCATTGTTCAGTTTATACAGACAGCATTCAGATTCCCATTTTATTACTAAGTGAAACTAAAACGGTAAATAGCAAGCACACTTTCTTTTGCAGTTTAAACTAAAAACTACAAAAAAGTAACAGTCCAAAGTGAGATTTTAAACCTAAATCTATAGAATGTAGTTCTCACAGATACAGGTCTTCTAAGTCTAAGTTCTAAGTTGAACAGTCATTATTTTTGTAAGTATAAATATGCTGCTCATCAAGTTAGACAGTGAGCATTTAAAACCTAGTGTGTGATGAATGATAAATGAAATGAAGTAGCAGGCAGATCTGAGTCCGTGTCCTGTCAACAATTTGTAGGTAGCCCTGATCTGTCTGTAGTGCATAGCATTTAAAATGAGCATGGAAATAGCATTTTCTCACTGCATGACAGTCTGAAAAGGACAAATATATTGGTATAAAAGTTTGTGCAGTACCACAATGAGGTGATTATGGGTGTCTTCATATAAACTTTTGTATACTAGACCATGGAGGTGATTGTTTTATTTAGTTTTTGTTGACTCTGTTAGTCCCACCAGGACTGTGGATTATTTTTACGGGCTACTAATGTCTCAGGCAGACAGGGCCACAGTTTAATATTTCATGCAGCTAGCCAGTTGTGTAGAGCTTCTCACTGTACTGTAACATGAGTTCAAGCTCCTGGTATGGGGATTGAACCCACAGACCTTTGATTTCTTGACATAAAAGACAAATGCAAAAACATAGAAAAAACAAGTAAAAAACCAACAAACAAACCAAATGGAACTGTGGAAACTGCTAGAATTTAATGCGTTCTGGTACTTCGGCTAGAAGTGCCTTCATAGAAATAATTTCACAAACACTCAGCAGTTCAATTTATACAAGTCTTAATTAACACATTCAATCAAGTGAATAAATATCAAATAAATAAATATACAATCTTTTAAAGAAACAGTCTACCAAGTCATCCATCAAAGTACATATAATAAGAATGAATCACACATTTAAATTAATATCTAAATTCAAACCCTTCGGAACAAGTGTACCAACATTTACAATAATTCTCCTTTCCATTTCCAACAACATTTTTACAAAATTACCTCCCCCTAGGTGTTGAGGCTTTCCTAACACATTAAAAAACAAAGAATCATCATGCCCCCCCCCCCCATGTATTCTATGAAAGTAGTCAGCAGTGGGACTGTCTAATCTCATATTCCTGATATCCGCCAAATGTTCCAAAATATGAATTTTTACCATTTGTTTCGTCTGACCAACATACCACATAGGGGGTGAATCGTACATCCCACAATATAAACAACCCCACAAGACTGACAGTCAAAGCTATCTTTCACCACATATCTAACACCATTAGTCCTAGTGCCCGAAATATTTTTAACCCTCACACAAACTTTACATTTCCCACACCTTGACATACCTCTCTGCTCTTTCAACAAACTTCTATTTTTAACATTGAGTAGCTCACTTAAGTTATAATATCTCCCATAAGAAAAAGTGACCTTCTTAGGAAATAAATTACCCAATTCATCATTGAAACAGACAATAGGCCATAAACTTTCCACCAGACTCTTAACATTAGGTGAAAAAGGGGAAATTTTAGTCACAAAAAATAACTTTTCCTTTAATTCTTGCCTTTCCCCACAAAACGGCCTGTGTTGTCCATTCTCAAGTAAACCCTTGGGACTTATACAACCATCTATCACCCTTTTTCTAGCTTGCTCAGTAGAGGCTTCCAAATATCCTCAAACCAGTAGCCTCTCCTTGAATAGTAGCAATTCCTGCAGAAGTAAATGCCTTTCTGAAGTATGTATAGAAATTTGTTTAAACTCCCGATAGGGTAAAATTCAAGCAAGTGTGGGGGATGAGCACTACTAGCGTGTAAAAAATTATTTGTAGCTGTATTCTTCCTGTTGGGCTTAAATTGGATTTTCATATTAGTGTCCACACATAATTCAATATCTAAATATTGAATAACACTTTTGTTTATGCTAAAAGTAAATTCCACCCCAAAAGGATTTCTGTTTAATAAATTTACAAACTCTTCAAACTCCCCAGCGACACCTTTACAGATGAAAATCAAATCATCAGTGTAATGCTGGTACCTAACAACAGATTTAACAAAGAAATACAAAGAGTACATGTAGACATTCTCAAAGTAGGACATGAAAATGATGGCATAAGTAGGGGCAGAATTAGCCCCCATAGCTGTACCTTCCTTCTGTAAGAAAATTTTATTCTCAAAAATAAAATAGTTGTGTGTTAGCGCAAATTCCAATAACTGCACCAAAAAGAAGTATGTGGTCCTTCCCCTAATAATTTACCAACAGCCTCGAAGCCCCACTGAATCTTAATACTAGTGTATAGGGACTTGATATCAACAGTTGCCCAGTAAAAATCATTTTCCCATTCTATTTCTTACAAAAATCATTTGTATTTCTAATATGAGAAGAATTTTTTTCTAAATAAAAGACAAATGTGCATCTTGCAGAGCCAGTGATGCAAAATATCACAATACGGATAAGGACTGATATATCAGAACCTATTTTACTGTAAGCAGAGATGTAAAATTCTTTTAAGACTTCCAAACATAAGCACATTTGCTTTGTTTCCCACTTTGCAGCATGTTATTCATATCTGTTGTTATTTTTATGCATTGTCTTGTCTGTGGTGCATGGTATGCAGTGTGCAGGCTTTGTAGGAGGAACATGTGCTCTACGTTGAACATTACACACCTTGCAACTACAAAAAAAGCCTGCCTAGTGGTTGCAGAAGCACTGTCTCCATTGGGGTGTGGAAGTGGGCCTGGATAGCGGGTAGACAGGTTGGGCAGGGAAGAATGAGACACTTAAACAACTCTCCACTCCATTGGGGTGTGGAAGTGGGCCTGGATAGCGGGTAGACAGGTTGGGCAGGGAAGAATGAGACACAAACAACTCTCCATCATGTGCTCCAGCATCTGTCTTGCATGTGCACTACCAGCTTTCCAGTATCCACTGCTAGAAAAGACAGGCTTGCTGCTGGTAGTAGTTAATCATTATTGCTGTCCTGACTCCTAGGTTAAGATGGCTGGCTTATGTCATTTGCTATAAAGACGGCTCTGCACTTGTTCTCAGATGGTGCTGATATTTAGTAGACTTGGAAGTACCCAAAGCAGGTTGATGCCCTACTACCTAGTGGTCTCCCTGCCTTCCATCTTGTAAGCTGTAAATTTATTATATCATACTCTGTTACAGCTATGGCAATCAGCACTGATATGCTGCAGATGTGCAAAAAGTTTAACTTTTTTTTGTCATTTGTACTGCAATTTAAAATGTTATTTCTCTGAAACTCAAATTTCTTTAGACTTAAAAGACAATTAGCATACTGATGTTGTGTGCCTTATGGAGAAACATTATTGGTAAATCTCTGTATTGTGTCCCAGAAAACTTTAACTGCAAGCACTGACATATTTAAAACTAAATTTACTGTTCTGTTAGATTTTCACCTTAGCTATGGAATTCTGTTTATGCTGTAACCCAGACCAAACTAAAAACTTGTCTTGTGGGAAGGAGAAAAGAAAATGACACCTGCAGAGAAAAAAACAAACATGTTACTCAGAGTGTAAGCTTGTCTTTTACATCAGTAGGTAAGCGGTAATTGTAGTTTAACGATGGATATGATTTTTATAAACTGCAAAATGTGTACAGCCTCAGAATGCTCTTTTGTGACCCTATTAACCAGAACATGCCATTTCAGGCACAGCCCACATCTGAAATCTTTTTCATTCTCATTCCAGTAATCTAACAAAAGGCTGTAGTATGATGTCATTTGAAATGTGGAGACTTATTGAGGGAGTAGCCATGCTGGCCTTTTATTCTAGATTGTTCATGGATATGTGAGAAAAAATATTTATAGTGATGTCTGTCTTCTCACACAAGTGAATATGCACAGAGCCCTGGCTACTGCAAGAAGTGAGTCAGCATAACTCTCAACTTCTTTGCTCAAGAATTGGGGATAACTCTAAAACTAATGGGTGGACAAAGCCAGGGACAATTAATAAACATTACTATAATTCATATAATAAAGTTAATAGAACAACATGTTTTACATCAATATGCATTTTTTGAACAATAAGAAGTTTGAAACAAATATGCAGCATTACTGACCAAGTATAATTCTCAGTTATTTATCAGGACAATATTAGGCAAAATGAAGGATGTTTTGCAAAATCAGGGACAATTAAGTAGTATAGAGCTTCATGCTAACAATGGTATAGAGATACAGAAACTGAAGCATATAGCAAACAAGAGAGACTGAGGGAACAAAAGCAAGTTAAACAGAAAGCAGAAACTTGAAGGTGTTATTACAGGGTATTTGAAGTGTTCCAGTAGAGATATGATGTATTGTTTTTTCTCACCTTTGGCACAGTAGTAACATGAAATAACACAGCACAACAGAGTACATTTCAGTGCAATACAGCACATCACAACATAACTTAACTTTATGGCAGAGAAAACTGTCTTGTTTGTCTGTTGGCTGCATATAATGTGTGATTTCTCCCACAAGCCTATAGAGTGCCATACTGTGAAATAAACTCCAAAAGAATAATTTTTATTTTTTTCTAGTACGCTGTGTTAACTTAGATATACTAGTAGTAATCCCATCATATACCCTCTGTAAAAGAATAGCAGCCAGATCATTTACAGGTAAATATGAAAACGTGGAGCTAATGGTATGACAAACCCAAAACTAATAAACGCTTATGTTTTGTACCCAAAATCTGATTATACACTTACAGAAGTGTTCACATTGTCTAAACATGTTCATATTTGTTGATATTCCAATTGGCTTAACACTTGTCTTTAGTGCCAAAAAACTGAAATGCTCTGGGCTCTGTTCCCACTCCAGATGATTGGACTCATTTTTCAAATTGCTGACAGTGTAGTGCAGCAGTGGATGTTGCTGCACCCAGGTGTGTCATCCTCTGGATGAAATGTTAAATCAAGGAGTTGTTGGTAGCTCAGGTGATTGTACAAGATCTAATGGCGCCTATCAATAACAGCAATTCCCCAATGTCCTGATTAAATGTTGCCTAGTAGTATAAATATCACCTTGGGTATTCCTTGAAAAGAGGCCATTAGTCAACACGACTAACCCATCAACAAGGGATAAATGCAAACAACTGAGTAAATATTTATCAACTGACATAGAAGCTTGACTCTGCTGATAAAACATTATTACAATTAGTAGATAAAGAATGTTAGCAGTACCTTGAGGTCATCAGGACAGAAGCTGCTGTCTGTTCTAAAGACCTATCTACAAAATTCTGTTTAATTATCTTTGTTTGTTTTGTCCTGATTCCCTGGAACCAACCACCTTTTGTGTTTTAGCATGTGACTCAGAAGTTTCCTTCATGAGGTGCCTGAGGTATCACCTATGTATCACTGCTATAATGGCTTAGTGGTTAACTACTGTAACTGTAGTTTACAGGGTCCTGGGTTTGCACCTTGCAGAGGCTGTTTATTTGGGTTGGGAGGGTGGCCTAATTGTTAAGGGGTTTGCCTTACAAACACAAGATACAAGGCTTGAATCTAACATGGGATAATTGGCTAGGCTTAAAATGGCTATCAAAGGCAGTTAGCCTAGCACTAACGTATGAACCTCTTCTAGAAGGTTTATTTAAATTCAACTTGGAGTGCCCTTTCAAGTTTTAATAATAATAAACTAATACATGTTCATATTTATAATGTTGTAATATTTGTATGTGACATGCCTTTACATAACACCTAATTTACTTACATTTAGCACAATGCTTAGGAGTTAAGCATTTTAATACAGTAATAAATAAAGGGATAGCTACTACAAAAGTATTTTGCTACATGGTTTAAAGAACAACTAAGATCACTGGGAAAACTTTGAGGAACATATTAAATTAATGCAGTTTAACCTTTGATGTAGGTTAGAAGATTGTGTGTCTTTGCATCCATCACTAGACACTAAAATTAATTTTATAAAACTTACACTGTTATAGGACTTGGGATGTGAGTGATGTATGTGGAGAGGTGCTGTATTGTTCAGGTTATGTCCTTCATGTGAGATTTTGTTTTATTTTATTTATCATTTGTTGACCAGGAAAGTCTGATTAGGAAAGAGCCTATTTTTAGTGGAGGCCCAGTGAGAAACATTCCAGATGAATGTCTTTGGAAAGTGGGAGGAAAGTACCCCTAGGGAACCCATGCAGACTCTTCACAGAAGGCACCTCAGCTGAGAATACCCCTAGGGAACCTGTGCAAATGCAAGGAAGACATGCAGACTCTGCACAGAAGGCACATCAGCTGAGAATACCTCTAGGGAACCCATGCAAATGCAAGGAAGACATGCAGACTCTGCACAGAAGGCACCTCAGCTGAGAATCAAACCGGAGAACCACTTGCTGTGAGATGACAATGTTAACTGCTGCACCAAGGCCCTGACTGCCTGTTTTGGTGGTAGTTCAGGTGGATATTAACTGCCCTATGGCACTTGGAATAACATGACTGTAGAAGTACAAACTTACTAACATGAGAAATTCAGCCTGTCTGCAGTCTTGTAACAGATTTTCAGACTTTAACTGTGAGAGATGTGGAACTAGCAAACAGATGCAGTGTCCTCCAAAGCTAAATGTACACATTCAGAAATGTACCCATTGTATATTTATGCTTGTTTCTTAGTTAACATAGCTGCTGCACACTGAAAAAAGTAGTATGTGTAATAAGCATTCCAAAAGGCATGGGACAGGTAGAAAGAGGTTAAGGTGAAGGTAGGGATGGCTGGAAGGTAGAATGTTAAGACACTTAAAAAGGTATACTAAATAGGCTTATTCTCTTTTTCTGCAATTAAGTAAATGTAATGTCATGGGTTTGCCATGTATTTTTCAAGTACTTTTCAATTATTGCCATAAATACAAAAATACAGCAACAGTGAAGCCAACTCAGTTAGCAATGGAATAAAGACAGGAACCTTGAATATGAGGTAAATGCTTTAAGTTCAGGTCCAAACAAATATGGTAGGACTGAGTAAACAGAGACACTGGTTTGGTAGGACTGAGCAAAAGGGACACTGGCTGTCCTATACCAGAGTGGGAAAAGGGCTTTTTGAGGAAGCTAGAGGGATATTCCTGGGGTCACAAAATTATCTGCCTGGGTCTATGTGGAAAGGCATACATAGGGGCAAATTTAGTGACACCGAGGTGTCAGAAAGTGGTGAGCATTATGTACTGTACAGTATTTGCTGCACACACATAGACTAGTCAGACGCTAAGGCATTAAAGAGCAAAATCCAAGCCAGACGTATATGACAACCTACCAAACTCTCACAGGTACTGCCAAGAGGACAAGGAACAAGTAAATCAGTGGAGAGAGAGAAGCTGGGTGATCAGGACTGGAAGACTTGTGAGGTCTAACACACACAGGCACTCACATGCACAAACGCATGCACACACACACACACACACACACACACACACACACACACACACACACACACACACACACACACACACACACACACACACACACACACACACACACACACACACACGCACAGCTATAGTACTGTGAGAGTTAAAGTACTGATCCATATGGTGGCAGGAAGTCCTTCTTTCTGCCTAAAAAAAAAAATGGGAGGCATTAAAGGTTAAAGGTCATCCATGCCCTAATTTGCATCACCTCTGTTGCATTTTTCTTCCTAAGAAATGATTCCACCTCATCACAGTTAAACATAATGTAACTGTTCCTTTATCTTTTTTTTTTTTTTTTTTTTTGGCATGTTGTCATTCAGCCTCCTTAGTACACACCATGTTGTTTGCATGAAGTATCATAGCAGTTTTTTAGGAACTTGCATACCTCTTTGCATTTATTATTTTTAGTTTATGAAAAGCCTGCATGGTAGGGTACCTGTAGCCCTGACCGCTTTTCCTCCTACTGGATTATAAACCTATTCAGCCTGTACAGGTGCAGGTTTCATGAGAAGAGAACATCTGGGTCTGTGTTGTCACAGTGGAGTGTGCAGCTGAGACTGGGATGACAGGATATGTAGCCTGGTAGACTGAAGAGGCTAATATGGGAAAAGTACCCCCAAGGAGACATGGAGCAATCAAGTTTTACCCTTTAAAAGGCAGTTTAGTTTTATCACTTTCAGCAGTTGAAAGAAAGGCTAATTCATAATTTCTGTAAAAGAAGGGTAACAACATAAAGCTGTGTGAATCACCACAATTTCCTTACTGATGCCATGATTACAGATTTTGAGAGTAGGGATCAATTCTGCAATTCTGAGCACTGCCAAGCTAGATGAATAGAGCAAAGAACCTGCAGGAGATGGCAGCACATTGCAGTGCCATATTCTGTCTTTGGGCATGGATTCCATTGTGGCAAAGAGAAGACTTACTGTAAAACAAATTAATGTGCCATTGTGTTTACCCACATCAGGTTATTTGGGGTTAGAACAAAATAAGTAAGTACTTTTCTTGTGGTAGAGAGGTATTTATGAATTTTATACTATATCAATACAACATAAAAACGGATTTTGCGTTTATAGTGGCCTCTTAAGTAAACACTGATTTTTTTATAGTTTGTATCATTGAATAAATGACTGAATGAATAGATACCGTACATATTTACAACTAACCACTGCTCACAAATTGATATTCAAGCCATCTAATTGCCCTGTCCTCTCTTCACTACTTACCCTATAGCACCCAGATAGACTGCTCTGATCCAAAAACCAAATGCTCCTAAATGTAGAAAAACCTAACCCTTCAGCTGGTCAGATGCTTTACTCCTTTACTGTTGCCAGACTATGGAATAGCCTCCCATTATCACTTAGAATCACAAGCAATGCAGCCTTCTTTAAAAAAAACCCTGAAACAACAACTTTCCTCTCAGTGGCAGTGCACATGTGCCATGACTGCACTTCCCAAACCCTAACTCTACGTCCTACTCTGTGGTAACTCTTCATGCCTCTACTTACTTTAGCAACTGCAATTCTAACACTACTCACTGTATCGGTTCTACCATTACTTCAAGTTGATGACTTTACACAGAGCAATGATTTAAATGAAGCTGGGTGGCCACGGTGGTGCAGCGGTTAGCGTTGCCGCCTCACAGCAAGAGGTTCTCCGGTTTGATTCTTGGCTGAGATGCCTTCTGTGCAGAGTCTGCATGTTCTCCCTGTGGTCGAGTGGGTTTCCTCCAGGTCCTCCGGTTTCCTCCCACATCCTAAAGACATGCTGTAGGTGGATTGGACACTCTAAATTGGCCCTAGGTGTGAGTGTGTGTGTGTGTGTGTGTGTGTGTGTGTGTGTGTGTGTGTGTGTGTGTGTGTGTGTGTGTGTGTGTGTGTGTGTGTGTGTGTGTGTGTGTGTGTGTGCCTTCTGTGGAAGGTTGGGTGCTGGGCTGGCAACTTGACACTGTAAAACTCCGCTGCCAATCATGAACGGACAGGTGATATGCTGTGGTGACCCCAAACCGGGAAAAGCTAAAAGAAGAAGAAGAATGATTTAAACTAAGCTGTCTTAGAATTAACCTAATCATCCAACTTGATATCCAATATTGTCATGTCATAAATGTACAATCATCTTATCCTTTATGTTGTAATCTGTTAAGTGTGCAACAATTGCACCTACTGACTCAATTCCATACTGAAACTCAGGCTTATGTAGGCAATTGTATGTGTTGTGTATTGCATGTACTGCATTATATATTGTATATTGTACTGTATATTGTATACTGTATAGTTCATTTGGAGCTTTTCAGTGAACCATCCCAGTAAACAAATACAAATAAATAAATAAACAAATAAATAAATGCTGGTTTGTATTATGGCATCTGGTTTTAATATAGTCCTTTTTTCTTTTCTATGCTTTTTGTAGATGTTTTATCATAGTGATGCCAGTGTTAGTGAGCCTACAATTTCTTCTTTTTTATAGTGCTGCTTCTCTCTCTCTGAGCAGCCTTTTAAATCTGCACTAGTGTATTTTTTTTTGCCAATTTACATTTTGCACTTTCTAAAGGCAGTGATAGAATTTTGCTAACTGGTTTAGTTAGATGTTAGTGACAAGGCAACCTAGTTCATGTATCCAGTTTTTCTAAGTCAATCTATTTGTTTGAAACTTGTTGTTTTTTATTTCCATGTGCAACTTCCCGTCTGTGTATTTAATTATCTTAAACCCTGTCTCTTAATTTCTTTTAATATTTTATTTATTTAATTTTAAAAGCTTGCGGTTGATTATTTATTTATGGATAATGGTACTGATCTGTGATGATTAGCTATTAGTTTCCACTTCGAGTGAGACAGACTGCTCAGCTACAGCATACCACAAGTTTTTGTTTTTCATTTGGCTCATTTTAGGAGTTTCTCTGTAACATGTACTTGATTGTTGTACCAGACTGATTCTGGCAGATGAGAATAACTATCACTGAACAGGAAAGTTTTGTAAAATTGAAAGGTATTGCTAGCGTCTAGAGTTACTGTGGATAATCTAACACTGTAAAACATGGCATTCAGGGTGATGTGGTTGAAGGGCCTGTGAAGTCTGAGTCTGTAAATCTGCTGGGGGCTTGTTTAGTATGGAGCGTGGTTGGGTGTAGCTGCTGTGGGCTCATATTTGCTGCCCTCTCTGTAAGACTAACTTACACTTATTTATTTATATGGGTTTATATTCATATATTTATTTTGCTTATTTGCTGTTGTTATTGTTTTCTATATTTATTGGGGCACTAGTTTAAGACCATGACTATAGTTGTTTTCCTGGACAAGACCAACTGTTTGTAGGGATAGCTTCATAAAGTCAGTTGTTCAAAAACCTCAACTGTAGTGGAATACAAGGCCAACTGCACCACTACTCAATATATATATATATATATATATATATATATATATATATATATATATAAATATACAGTGTGTGTGTGTGTGTGTGTGTGTGTGTGTGTGTATTTATATATTTATTTGCACTATTTCTAAGGATGCAAAGCCCAAGAGAATGTGTCTCTTTAACAAGTCTGTAATAGTTCATAATTTGAAAGTTTGACTTAATGAAGTTGACTAAACAAACCACTGACCTTTTTGCTGGATGACCATATTGCCAGAAGCCCTGTCATGTTTGTATGAATGTGATGAAACATGATTACCTTATCTGGAAGGGAATGGATCTGGTTAGTGAACATAAGCATAACATCTAATTAACCTGTGCATGACACGGCTGTTGAAGAGACATTTGCAGTTACTGTAAGGTATGACACAGCACAGTGCACTTTATCAGATTAATGAATTGAAGTGTAAAAAGGACCAGTATAATGGACCCTCAGTTTTCTGCTGAGGGTTATGGTGGCGCCAAACTGAGTGAGGCAGACCAGAAATCCCCATCCTAAGCAACAGTCCATAGTTCATCCTGAGGGATCCCCACATAATCTGATACAAAATAGGATCTCCCCAGTGTGCCCTGGAGTTTGCTTCTGGGCCTTCTTGCAGTGCATCTGTCTGATATCCTTCAAGGATGCATCTCTAAGATCCCTCTCACAGCCCTAGCTCTAGTCACAAATGGCCTGTTTCAACAGATGATTCCTCTGATGATTCAGATAACACAAACAGGGTGCCTGGGGCGCCAGTGCAGGGTAACAACCAGCGAGGTGCAGCCACAGCACACAGCCACCACCACTGCTACAGGACAATCACAGACTTGGCTCTTTGGCTACCCAGGGGCCTACCAGGAAACAACCTTGGGCGGAAGCTGGCTAGCTTTTTTTATTTTCAGGGCACACAACACAAGAGATGGACAAATCAGAAGCTCTAAAACAAATAAATCAATTATTAAGATGAGAGCTGTGGAAAGGGTACCATCTGGAGCAAAGCAAGGATTTTACTCACTCCAGGCACTGGTACCACACATTCCTCATTGTTCCAAAATTCAAAATGCCTGACTACAGCGCTTCTGGACAACAAAACAAGCTAGCAGAAAGACTGAAAAGGGTCATTTACCTGCTGCTAAGCTCTGGGATACACAGTCAATAAAAAAAAAGTCAAGATACCATCCAAGGATAACCTTTTTTTTTGCAGAACTACTAGCTTGGAAGGTGGACTCCCTATCCTTCTGTGGAAAAAAACCCTGAGCATTCCCACCACTTCCTTTTTTGCACAAGGTGCTATTGAAGATCAAAGAAGACCGGGACCGCGTCAAGGATCATCTCCAGACTGGCCAAGACAACATTGGTACCCATACCCGAGGAGCATGTCTTGGGAACAAATATGGCCTCTAAATATCCCTTGTACCCTGTTAACACAGAACAACTACACTACAATCCAAACCAACAAACAAAACCTGAAGGCTTGCTGCAGCTGACATTGCATAACAACAAATAAGAACAAATTATCCCAAAGGGTTAAAATTTAAGAAGCCACCATTGCCAGCATGGGACTTGAACTTTGTGCTAAAAAAAAATTGACCTCTCCTCCTTACACCAGCAGCAACAACAGAATTACAATACTTGTCATGTACAACTGCTACTTTCCTGGCCACAGCTTCAGCATGCAGGCTACCTGAGCTAAGCAGGCACTAATGGCAGTAAGCTTCTTCCTGATCTCCCAATCAAGATAATGTCCCCATGAGAACTAGATGGATCTTAACTACACCATAATTTATATTTCTCCCTCCCCCAGTTGGCTATGATATTCTACCCATTTTGTAACAAGGACTGCAGATGCATCCTTGAAGGACATAGTACAGTTTTACACCTACATAAATATGTACCCATTTGTAAGGACTGCAGATGCATTCCTATCGGACATCTACATTTATGGTAGGTACAAAACTGTACTTTATGCCTCTAGTGGGAGATGCCCGGAGATGCCCAGGGGGCAATCTCATTAAGTAATCAAACCATGTTAACTGACTCTTTACAACTCACAAAAGAAGTGACATCTCATTTTGTATTGGAGTCATCATCATCATCAACCCTTTTTATTCCAGTTCTCTACATGTGGTTGGGGTGTCCCATCAACTATCATTATGTCTCTCAATTCAGTGCCACTTTGTAACCTTTTCAAGAGTCATGTCTGACCATCTCACATCTTGTCTCACACAATCCACCCACCCATCTCTTCCTGGACATCATTATGCTCTCTTGCCTTCTTCCTGTCTTTTCTACCTCGAGAAGCAGTGACTCTAATAAAGGGTCATGTCATATTGCCAAGCTCCTGTCATGAAGAATAACTGTAACAATCCTACAAACAAACCTCACTTGTGCTGTATCTGCAGCATCTTCCTTTTTGTCTTTACCTAAAACGTGGGACCATTTTTATATTTGTTATTGTATTTTCTTCGGTTTTACTTCTGTTCATTAATTGTGAAATTCAAGTTGAGCAGAACCAATTTTGAATATAGGCTCAAGGAGAAAAATCTCCCCAGTTATACATTACAAACATAAATCATTTCAGACTTCACAGTACACAAGGGTTTTGGTACATATGTATAACGATATTTACAACAGAAATATACATTGACTAGACTAGTACTTTACTAAAAAAAAGCATTTTGAATAAATCTAGACTAGCTGACTATATGTGCAAGTTAAGAAAGCTGTATATGGTCCAGGAGTAATTTAAGCACAAACTAAGATAGCATTAACACTCATATAATCAGCAAAATGTAGTTCTCTACACAAAGAATACAATGAGAAGTAAAATAAAATGTATTGGGAGGCATATTAGAATGGATGGACTAGAGTAGCGGTTGAAACATATAGTTGAGAAGATAGGGTTCTGCCATAGACAGGAGCAGGACCAATTGCTATATAAATGCTTGTGTTTTTGAAAGGAAGCCATTGAGTAGTTTGATTATCAGAGGAACAATATACTGTAATTTAAGTAGTACATGTGGGAAGATGGTATCAGTGAGTCTGAGTATAGTGTCTGGGTTAGATGTTTATGACTGAAGGTTTCTTACTGTAATACGCTATTTGATTGGAGAGGAGAAAGAAAGGTACTTGGCAAGGGCTTGACAAAATGATTGGGCAAGCTTTATGCCATGCTTAACATTCCTGAAATGTATGTATTTTAGAGCTGTTAGTGCGGATGATTAAGGTTGAGTGTTCATGAGCTGCTTCCTGAAATCCAGGGTTTGATTCCCTTAGACTACATTTGCCTATTGTGTGATTCTGAGCAAGTCAATTAACCAGGCAGTACTTTAGTGTAATTGGAAACTGGGCTAGGCCTAAGGATCTGAAGGAAGACCTTGGATGACCTGATGAGAATCTGGCCATTGGGCTATAGACTTCTTGCAGTTTAGTAAGCTGGGGTAAGTGAAGGGTAGTATTTTTTTGCTTATGTAATATTTTTTAATCAGTTGTGTGGACTGCTCCATGGACCCTTTACAGACATGATCCCAGCCAAAATGGCAGACAAAGCTTAAAAAGCTTATAGAAAGTGTTGAAATATGATGCAACAAATGGCATGTATGCAATTAGTAAGTAACATGTTAAACCTCTTTTGCAATAAGAGAGGCAGAGAAACTAAGAGCTACAGTCATTCAGACTGCTTGAAGAGTAGCAACAGATCCCTTAACCTAATGTGTCAACCACTTGGTATGGGTAGTACATGAGAGTTACAAGTCATAGATGTAAACTGTGAAACAGTCAGTTTAATTAATAATTAAGGGCAGTACCAAATAAAGATGTGGCTGATTCATCAGTTGTAGAACATTAGGCCAAAATCATGAAAATGTTTTGAAATGTAGACTTCTGTGAGGTATTCCTTGTGTTCCCTCCTGAAGACAATTTAATTTTTGATAATACCATGGGGTAGATTATTGCACAAATTCAGCGCACCTTTGGAGTGTACTGCCTCCTGAAGTGTGAAGTCAAAAGATGGCCTCTGTGGCAGCAGTGCTCCAAAGTGATTTGATGTCAAGGAATATAAAATGCTCCTTAAGATGAAGCCGTCTTGCCAATGGGTGGCAGTAATCACAGCTCAGAATGTTAAATATGAGAGATATTAACAAAAAGTGGGCCATGACAGTGCTGTAAGCCATTTACATTGTAAAGGAAAAACACTGGTGTTCACTTTCTGATGGCAAAGAGCAAAAGTGACAAATCTTATTCTTTGCTGTTTGAATTAGCACATTATTAATAATAATTAGCTAGCTTAATTTTCTTTCATAAGAGATTTAACAGTCTTAATGCAAACTTACAATGATTTATGTTCTTGTCAATTGCACCATCTGTGCGGGTGTCAAAAGAACGTCACTGATCCAGCTATATTCCTAAAGTATTTTTGACAATCTGAAGAAGTGTGATACCGTAAAGGTTAAAAATGATGATAGCAGCATTGCCAGTTAGTCTACACAGTGTGCCAAACACAGTTTTGTCAATAATTTGGAAAGACCAGCACTGGTAGAGTTTTTAGTAGAATCTAGAATAGAAGCTGCCATTAAAAAAGGAATACTTAGTAGAGCATATAAAATATTGCATGATAACTATGAGTCAATCAGTGTAAGTTAGAAAGGACTGGGAAGAGAGACTGTATATGTAATTCGCAAAGAAACAATGGGAGGATATATGTATGTCACCCAAGTATGCAAAAAGATCTAGAAGATTTAGGGTTTTTACTTGGAAATGTTTACATAGATATTTTTATACCCCAAGTAGACTCCAGAGAATTTTTCTCAGGTAGATAACAAATGTTGGAGGTGTGACAGGGAAGAAAAAGGTACTTGGGAACATATTTTCTGGGAGTGTGGTGCATTGCTGGACTTTAAGTATTCCCTGCAGGATGCACTGTCTGAGATGCTGAGTGGGCAGATTGGTGTGATGATGGAGATATTTTTCTGAGCTATGATACAGTATCGGAATTGCCTAGACATGGTAATGCCTTGCTGTGTCTTAATTATGGTGGTTGCCAAAAAAGCAATTACTAAAAAATGGAAATCAAAATGTAAATCAACTATATTAGAAGCAGTGAATAAAGTAACAGAGATAAAACAATTGGAGTTGAGATCTTTAGAAAAGGATAGGAGCAAACTACATAGGAAAAAAATAAGAATTGTGGGAATGATACATACGGGGGGGGGATTTAATAGAAGGCAGGACTTAAACGGACTATGTAATGTTTGACTGAAAATTATTGGGTGTATTATAAGTGATGTATAATGTTTGCAACTGGGAGTGTGTCGGTAAGGTTTGTGATGTAAAATGCTTACAACTAGGATTGTGTCAGTGTGGTTTGTTTTCATTTATATAAATGTATGATGGCTTATGTCATAAGTGATGGTTTAATAAAGGTGTTTCTTGTTTTAGAAGGGGAGGTAGGATTTCAATAATGTATCTAATGTTGCTTAGGTTATATGATATATAGCAATGTATGTGAAGTATAATGTTTATTAATATTAATTTGTTAATATAGTTTGATTATTTTTCTGTAAATGTAAAATTGCCTGTGTCACAAGTGATAATTCAATAAAGTTGTTTAATAAAATAAGTTTAGAATTACTTATAACCAGCTTTTAATAAATAATTTCCTAATTAACTCAAACTCAGCCTGCAGCTGATCCTATACTGTTTTGATGGTGGACTCTGATTTTAAAATAATGGTTATCAGTGCAATTTTTTCCTTTGCCAAAGGCAAATCAAAGAGTAAGTTGTTAGTAAAGGGAGAAAATCACAAGGGTGTCTGCACCAACCCCCATGGAACCCTAGGCTTAAAGCCTACCTTCTGAGTTTGGTTGGATCCAGAACAGAAAACTAAAGGATGCCATCTTCTTGAGTAGTAGTTTATGGTCAACTGTTTAAAAAGTCCTTATGAAATTCATGAAAAATGCCCCAGGTAAAGGGCATTTTCCATGAATTCATAGATTAGACTAGCAGGTGGGAACAAGGCTGCAAGAGGAATAGGAGAGGAGAGGAGAGAAGTAAAATGGAAAGATAAGCATATATGTATGTATGTATGCATGTATGTACTAGGACAAAGTAAAACCAAGAAAATGTGTGAACTAGATGAAAAATGTTCTGTAAGGCAAATGGCCACGTAGGTAATCAAATAGGAAAACAAAGCTTAATAAATGCTGTCACTTGCTCTAAACATCAAGTCCCCTAACTCCAGCACGCCCAATTCTATTTAGTTACCCCAGCCCTTCCACCACCTGACTGTACTGAACTGCCTAGCTGTACTACTCTAATGTTCTCTGACCCTAACCGTAATACTTCTCATTCTCTTCCCTAACCCTAAAGTCCCTGATTGCTCCCTAAAACTAAAACTCCTCCTCTATTCCCTAGAACTAAACCTTCCCTCTCACTCCCTCCACCTACAACTGCCCCTGCTCCCTAAACCTTAAATGATTGTTGCATAAAATCCTAACCTGCACTCCCATTCCCCCTGCCCTATTTTGGTCAAACTCAGCTACTATGTTTGGGTGAGGTGTAGCACCGCACTCTCACCCTGTGGCTGTTACACCTCACCCAAACATACTGTCAGTTTCAGGGGCAAATGGCACTCGGTACAAGCTGTAAGATGTCCAAGACCCTGCCTTTGGAACAGTGATCTTCTAGCACCTGGGACTTGAGCACTTGTAGTATACCCTTAAACAAGTATTTTAAACAGAAGAAAAATATGTATCAAAGCACTGTTTGCAGTTCTGCAAGAAAATTGTGTCAAATAATATAAAAATGTTATAGTGTAACCACATTAGAAATCAGGAGATTTGCAGTCTAAGATATATTTAAAGTGTGAAGCAAGTTTAGAAGCAGATTAGCTGTAACTGCAGTCAGTCAAGCATAGTCTGTCATGAACTGCAAATGGCAATGTCTAAGTATTTAGTAAATTCTTTCTGTGACACAATTCACATATAATTACATTTCAGCTCCTAAGAGATGATAGTTGCAAAGAATTCTATCGATCTGACTACTTCAATATGAGTATTGTCAGGAAATGCTATTTTGCATGTAGAGACTTTTGTTGAATCATTTCACCATGAAGTGGAAAGCATTGTTTTATTTATTTTGTTTTTTTGAAGCATTCAGATAGAGTTCAGATTTTTTAACAGTTCTGTACCTGAGTAAAAATAATATGAAGTATGGCTGTGACTGTAATTGGAACAGAATCACCCATGTATTGGATAGGTTTTCCTAAATCTCTTGATTTGATCATTTCATTAATAAACGTAGAAAGCATCCTAAACTTAGAACAGACCAATGGGTGATCCCAGACATAAATGGCAAGAGGTCTGAGAGTACATTTGCCTTCTGGACTATTTGGATTCTCTTGTTTCTGCTGCCGAGATCTGGTATAAAGAGATGTGTGACAGACCGCATATGGAAAGATGCAGTAAGAGAAAGTTGTGGTTGATAGTGTTGAAAGAGTTGAAAGTCAAGATGCAGGGCATCAACAGTTTCACTAATTTCTTTTAATTGTGAACAAAATCAACCAGAGTTGAGAGTGCAATCTCCATCCTATATCCAGGTCAAAAGCCATGCTTGGATTCAGGAAGATTTTATAGTTATGTAGATGATGCAAGATCCAGGAGCGGAAGCATTCCTCCGAGGTAATGACGATAAAGCTATAGGATTAAAAACTGTGACAGGATGTGGAAAACTTACCTTTATGGAGTGGAACAGTTATTGCAGTTCTCTGTGTTTGGGGAATGTAAGAATTTTGAATTCAAAATTTGGTGACAGTAACAAGAAGATGATAAAAGTTTGTTTTTAAAAAGATGTGTCATGAAGAGGTAATAGCAAATGCTGTTAATGTAATGTTTTGGGGAGAAGGGATTCTGCTGCAGGTGAGAAAGGTTTTAGTTTGCTTAGTAGTTTCAAATACAGGAAGAAAATAAATGCTTGTTCTTTAAAACACAATGGCAGGAAGATTTGCAGCATTTGCTGTTAACCTAAGATATTCAACAGGCAGATTGTCTGCTACAGGTGAGACAGCTTTTAATTCAATCAGGAGTTTGGGACCTTGGCCAGTATTGAATGCTAGGAGAAGAAATAGAGATGAATTGTATAAAGACTGGGATTTCTGTCTTTCTGGGTAGTGCAGCAACTAGGGCAACATCAGTGAAGAATTTTGCAAATAGTTTTATTGCTTCTGATAGGGCACAGTCTGCTAAGGAGTTGTGTTGCTAGGTGCAAGAGTTTGAATTTTCAAGTGGCCATTTCCAGAAATATTTTGGATTATGTCGTTAGATTAAATATTTGTTTGAGAGAAAGTAATTTTTCTTCTTATTTTTGTTAGTGACTTTTCCTGATTGTGTACATTTTAAACTAAAAGCATCTGGTAATCAGATATGATAGTATTGTTTCCAGAGCTTCTGCCACTGTGTTATTAGTTCATTTATTTTAGCAGCTCTCCAAGGTCATCTTTTGCATTTAAACTCATCATCATCATCATCTTTTGGCTTTTCCCGTTAGGGGTCGCCACAGCGGATCATCTCTTTCCATTTCTTCTTATCCTCTGCATCTTGCTCTGTCACACCAACCGCCTGCATGTCCTCTCTCACAATGTCCATAAACCTTATCTTAAGCCTTCCTCTTTTCCTCTTACCTGGCAGCTCCATCCTTAGCATTTTTTTCCCAGTATACCCATCATCCCTCCTCAGCACATGCCCAAACCAACGCAATCTCGTCTCTCTTGCATTGTCTCCAAACTGTCCAACATGAGCTGACCCTCTAATATATTGATTCCTAATCCTATCCATCCTAGTCACACTGAGTGCAAATCTTAACATCTTTAACTCTGGCACATCCAGCTCTGACTCCTGCCTTTTTGTCAATGCCACTGTCTCCAACCCATATAACATAGCTGGTCTCACTATCCTCTTGTAGACCTTCCCTTTCCCTCTTACTGGTACCCATCTGTCACAAATCACTCCTGACACTCTTCTCTACCCATTCCACCCTGCCTGTACTCTCTTCTTCACCTCTCTTCCACATTCACCATTACTCTGAACTGTTCATCCCAAGTACTTAAACTCGTCCACCTTTACCAACTCTACTCCCTGCATCCTCACCATTCCTCTACCCTCCCTCTCATTTACACACATATATTCTGTCTTAGCCCTGCTGACCTTCATTCCTCTGCTCTCTAGAGCATATCTGCACCTCTCCAGAGTCTCCTCAACCTGATTCCTACTCTCACTACAGATCACAATGTCATCTGCAAACATCATAGTCCACAGGGCTTCCTGTCTGATCTCATCTGTCAACCTGTCCATCACCACTGCAAATAAGAAAGGACTCAGAGCTGATCCTTGATGTAATCCCACCTCCACCTTAAATGGATCTGTCACTCCCACTGCAGTCCTCACCACTGTCACACTACCCTCGTACATATCCTGTACCACTCTTACATACTTCTCTGCCACTCCCAACTTCCTCATACAATACCACAACTCTTCTCTAGGCAACCTGTCATATGCTTTCTCCAAGTCTACAAAGACACAATGCAACTCCTTCTGACCTTCTCTGTATTTCTCCAATAACACTCTCAGAGCAAACATCACATCTGTAGTGCTCTTTCCTGGCATGAAACCATACTGCTGATCACTAATCATCACCTCCCTTCTTAACCTAGCTTCTACTACTCTCTCCCATAACTTCAAGCTGTGACTGATCAATTTTATCCCTCTGTAGTTACTGCAGCTCTGCACATCACCCTTATTCTTAAAGATAGGTACCAAAACACTTTTTCTCCACTCCTCAGGCATCCTCTGACTTTCCAAAATTTCATTAAACAATCTAGTTAAAAATTCCACTGCCATTTCTCCTAAGCACCTCCATGCTTCCATTGGGATGTCATCTGGGCCAACAGCCTTTCCATTCTTCATCCTCTTCATAGCTGTCCTTACTTCCTCCTTGCTAATCTGTTTCACTTCCTGATTCACTATCCCCACATCATCCAACCTTCTCTCTCTCTCATTCTCTTCATTCATCAGCCTCTCAAAATACTCTTTCCATCTACTCAACACACTCTCCTCTCTTGTGAGTACCTTTCCCTCACTATCCTTTATCACCCTTACTTGCTGCACATCTTTCCCAGCTCTGTCCCTCTGTCTAGCCAATCGGTACAGGTCGTTTTCTCCCTCCTTAGTGTCCAATGTCTCATACAACTCTCCATACGCCTTATCCTTAGCTTTCACCACTTCTCTCTTTGCCATGCGCCTCATCTCCTTATACTCATGTCTACTTTCTTCATCTCTTTGACAATCCCATTTCTTCTTCGCCAGCCTCTTCCTCTGTATACTCTCCTGTACTTCCTCATTCCACCACCAGGTCTCCTTGTCCTCCTTCCTCTGTCCAGATGTCACACCAAGCACCTTTCTAGCAGTCTCCCTTACTAGTTCTGCTGTAGTTACCCAGCTATTCGGTAACTCTCCACTGCCTCCCAGTGCCTGTCTTAACTCTTCCCTAAACTCCACTTCACAATCACCCTTTTTTAACTTCCACCATTTAATCCTTGGCACTGCTTTCACACTCCTCCTCCTCTTCTTCTTGATCACCAATGTCATCCTACAGACCACCATTCTATGCTGCTTAACTACACTTTCCCCTGCCACCACTTTACAGTCTCCAATCTCCTTCAGACTGGCCCTCCTACATAGGATATAATCCACCTGTGTGCATCTTCCTCCACTCTTGTATGTCACCCTATGCTCCTCCCTCTTCTTAAAATATGTATTCACCACAGCCATGTCCATCCTTTTCACAAAATCCACAATCATCTGACCTTCTGCATTCCTCTCCTTAACACCATACCTACCCATCACTTCCTCATCCCCTCTGTTCACTTCACCAACATGCCCATTAAAGTCCGCTCCAATAACTAGTCTCTCACCCTTGGGTACACTCTCCACAACTTCATCCAACTCGCTCCAAAATTTCTCTTTCTCATCCATTGCACACCCAACTTGTAGAGCATATGCACTAACAATATTCATCATTACACCATCAATTTTGAGCTTCATAAACATCACTCTGTCAGACACTCTCTTCACATCTAAAACACTCTTGGCATATTGTTCCTTTAGTATAACCCCTACCCCATTTCTCCTGCCATCCACACCATGATAGAACAATTTGAACCCATTTCCTAAACACATGGCCTTACTTCCCTTCCATCTGGTCTCTTGCATGCACAATATATCAACCTTCCTTCTCTCCATCATATCAGCTAGCTCTCTTCCTATACCAGTCATACTGCCAACATTCAAAGTTCCTACCCTCACTGCTACACTCCTAACCTTTCTCCTTTCTTCCTGCGTTCGGGCATGCCTTCGCCCTCCTCTTCTCCTTCGGCCAACAGTAGCCCAATTTCCGCCAGCACCCTGTTGGCTAACAGTACTGGTGGTGGTCGTTGTTAACCCGGACCTCGACCATTCCGGTATGGAAATATCAAATTTTCGCGCCATAAGTTATGTGGCAGAATTTTTATGCAGGATGCCCTTCCTGACGCAACCCACCTCCTAATTGATGCCATGCTGTTAAGAAATGTATTTTTGACACAAACAACAAAGACCACATCTACTGAATAAAATTTAGTTCCTTTGAACTTTGTGTGGTGGGCCTTAAGGTGTCTACAGTACATTTTTTGTGTTCTTTGAAAATGCATAGCTGTATGACCTATGAATTTTAGGTTGAGAGCAGCATAGGAAGATAAGAGAGCAGGATACTGATTGAATCAGTAGCATCAATGTTAACAATATTGCTAGGAAAAGAGGTTACAACTCAGTCAAGAGTCTCTTTTTGAGACTTTATCATTTCCAGCATTGTAGGCATTAAATTAGATACACCATAAAGCTGTATTTACAATGGAGTACATTTTATTGTACTTTATATTCTTTTCATTTGATAACCAAGTAACAGAACTGGACCATTTTCAGCTATGAAATGGGCCACTGGCATGTGATGCAGTTTTGCAGAAAATATGTTTAAATTGTTAGTATAAAGTACACATTTAAGCTAGGACAAATTATTTAATGAATAATGCAACAGAAAAAAGACTTGTGTACAATGAATAGTAATGTTTAAGTAATGCAATTGACAAAGCTGGTCCTGTAAAGTGTAGTAACATATGGTAATGTTTTAAAATGATCAACAAAACAAAGCTATTTACAGTAGTGTTTAGCATTGTAAGAGTATGCACTTAAGGTTGAAATGAAAAAAATGATGAAGAAGAAAGAGGCAGCACAATGAAGAAGGGTATAAAAGGATTAAAAGAATATGAAATATGCAGGGAGAGTGAGACTGGATTACCCATAGACCAGAATATCAGAGTAGGACTTAATTTCTTAGAAAGACTGTAATGCGGATGGTAAAGTTGAAGTAGAAGAGCAAGAGGTAAAGTTAGAAGATATCTCAGAGAAAATGAAATAAGCATGAAATAAATGAAAGAGCATAATAAATGAAAGACACCAAGGGACTAGTGTAACAGTTTATTAACACAACATATTATTTTAAAAGTTGGGGACTTAGAGATTGAGTCTTTGAAAAGTCTGTATCTTATGGAGTGCTCGAAATGGCTGAACAGTGAATTTTTAAAAGATAAAAAATAAAAAAAAAGAATATACTTCATCCAAATCAAGAGATTAAAATACCAAGTATAAGCAACTTACCCTTAATATTAGAGACAAGCCAAGATAATATGCCTTTCACACCGTTTTGTTCAAGTCAGGAGGGATATAGGTAAATGTCAGTTTGTGTGTATCTTGAAAGTGTTTAGCTATGTCATAATACAAGTTGATGCATACTTTGTGGAAACAGGAACCAGAAGGAAGACTGCATCCACTGTACTGAATCATGATGGATATTGGCAACTTATCTAGCATCTATGTGAAATATATCATATGTAAATATCTTGTAGTTTGATAGAAAACATTTCTGTGCCTTTGATTTGAGGATATATCAGCACTATGGAGAACAAAGGAGATTGTACATGGATTTGGATGGTTACTACCACTTAACAGAATAAGCCATATTTATGTTTCTGAATTCCCAAGATGCATTCCTTATAATATATTTCTTGAATATGTAAGAAACTGGTTATGGTCAATACTCCAGTCATAATCCTGTCTGTCAATGTGGTAGGTGTTACCAATGACATGGGAATAATGTGATTTTCTATCTATATATATGAACATGTGAAGACGCGGACAGAAATAGAGCTATGTACAGTTCATCTGAATATTGCGGCTGGCCCTTGCATGGCTGCTCTGCTGGTCCTGTATCATGCTATCATTGTAATATACCAAGTGTGTTGGACCCCCTTTGACAACTTACACGTTACTGCTCATCCAGGCTCCAAATTCCAGGTCCTCACATCCTCTTCCTTCTTTTGCATTCTAGCCTTTTCACATCTCTTTTTTCTTCACCCTATCCTTCTAACTTGCCATCAAATTATTAATTTTCAAATCTCCTAGTATGAAAACAAAAACTCATTAAAGAGAGCTATGTGAATTTGTGTTCTTGGGTAAGTTTCAGTTATTGGCTTGTAAGTACACTGTCTGGATACAGCAAAAAAAAAGTGAGGAGAACCTGTAGCTGTTCAGGAAAAAGCAGTTCAAGCTGCAGCTTTGGTGCAAGACTTGACTTCCAGGAATCTAGAGGAAAAAATAAGTCAAATGTCTTCTGAGCTGATTAAAATAAATGAAATACTGAAGGAATATATCAATTCAAATAACAAAAGTCTGGAAAATTGAAGAAGCTTTAAACAGATATTTAGATGGGTTGATAAAACTGTGAAAATCAGATGTTGAAGTGAAGAAAAGGCTGGCTATGTATGAGACTGCTCAAGAAGAGATGTTTCAAAAAATGGTAGAATTAGAGGATAGAGCACATAGGTAAAATCCTAAGATTTTCTGCTGTACCAGAGAGACTGGAAGAAAAAGACTGTATTAATTTTATGTAAGCTTAAACAAGCAACTGGACTAGTATTCCACAGCAGGAGGTGTTAATTGAAAGGACACATCATGTATATGCTCCAAACCTGACCACGAGAAAGCAGCCAAGACCTTTAATCATAAAGATGCAATCCTACCAGCAGAAAAAGTTGATTATGATAAAACTGTGACAGAAGGACAAAGTACTAAAAGTTAGAGACAGTTGATATTTTGAGGAAAATGATTACTCACTGTACACCAGGCAGAAGAGGAGTAAATGTATTCCACCAATCAGGCAATGTTGAGAAGCAGGTGTAAGATTCAAGCTGCTATATCCAGCTACTTTCAGAATGTTTTTCCAGGATGGTCAAAGTTATTTTTTATGCAGAACATGCTAAGGAGGAATACAAAAGTCTGTCCACCAAATGAGCCATCAAGGGGACTCTGTTTCTTATTCTTCTGATAATAAAGCCCATAGAGACATTATGCCAGTGAAACATTTTCCAATGTTCCAAAGGAAAATGCTTGAGAGGCAGACAAAAAGCACATGAGCTGATATGATGAACCAGAAATACACTGGAAATGAACCAGTGACTGGATTTGGGAGATGGAGATCAACAGGAAGGAAACCAGCAACTACAAAAAATTAATGAATAAATGTAAGTTTACAAAGCATCAATTACATTTGTAAAATATGACAGAACAAGAAAACCCAGAAATAGTCAACTGTGTATGTGGTTCTCATGTTTCTATGGAAACAAGCTGATAAAGACAATAAAAATAGTCAAGACATTCTTTCAATCACTAGGAAATAATGTTTTCTGAAAACATTCAAGCTATTTTCTACATCTGGTAGAGGAATAAAGATATGACAAAAACAGTCAGCACTTAGTGTGAGTAGAAGCACAGGCTCTACCATGCATCTCAGCATGGATAACCTTCATTATAGATTAATTCAAGCCTGTAAGTATAGCTGTTAATCTTGGACAATTATTTTAGGAGGATTAAACTTCATTATTTAAAGATGTACAGAGTCTTGTGTGTGTTTGTATTAAGTTAATAGTTTTAGGGTGTGTTCTAGGGGTGTGTTTGCATTTTGAGAGTTTTCATAAAAGCAAAACTTCTTGTAAGATGTGTCAAATGTTCAAAGTGTTATATCAAGAAGTAACTGTATTAAAGATCAGTGTGCCAAATATTAATGTAAGCATGCAACACAAAAGCTGAAACTAGACATTCAAAAAAAGTTGTTATACATAACATGCAGGAATAATAACTACTTATCATAATGACAATACTTTCCGTAATAACTTTAAATGTGAATGGTCTCACAGATATATACAAAAAAGAAAGAGTAATGAGCTATATTAAAAATGCAAAGTGCAAATAGCTATGCTACAGAAAACATATTTGGAAAGAACTGAGCATGTGAATTTGATAACAAAAGGATCTCAGGATTTTTTTTCACAGAAAATATGGGACAAAAAAGGGGAGTACTTATATTAATTGCGAGAGGATCTCCAGTAGTGATAGAAGAGAAAAAAGAGATTATAATGGTAGATTTGTAGTACTAAGGGGCTACTGGCAAGGGAGGAGGATTATGCTGGCGCTTACTTATATTCCACCTAAAACTGCTACAGTGGAATTTAAGAAAATTCTGGGAGAAATGATCAACTTTTAGCAGGGAATATCACTTACTGGAGGGGGCTAGAATTTGATTTGCAACATTGAGGATGTATCTGGGAGCCTAGAAGGGAAATGTAACAAAAGATGCTGGATTTTTGAAGAAATTTATGGAAATATTTGGTATGGAAGATATGAATTCAGTAGTAGGAGTTTGGAGAGTATTTACATATTATTCCCCAAGTGACAAAGACTAGGTTAGGCTAGACAAAAATGATATTTTATGGGAACATGAGCATTTAATTGAAAGATCTGATACACATCCCATAACAATTTCAGATCACATGCCAATAATAACTAAAATAAAATAGCAGGGTGATGAATTAAAGATGAGAGACTGTCACTCCCCACCTATCTGTTAAATAAACAGGAATTTATGGAATGGGTAATGGAAATTATTCGGGAGTTCTTAGGGAAGATAGAAATTTCTCCTGACAATATAGCTAAGGAGTGGAATAAAATTAAAGTGAAGTTTAAATATAGGGTGGAAGTAAAAGAAACAGAGATATGGTTAAGAAGTAACACTAATTGTTTAGATGGACTGATAAAGGTTAAAGTATTGCAGAATAGGGTGAATCTCTCAGAACAAGAAGAGGTGCAATTACAAAGTGCTAAACAGAAAATAAGTTACTACCCAAGTGATATGCATGAGTTTAGAAAGATTGCTCTTAAGCGATTATTTTTTGACAATAACTCTAGAGCAGAAAAGCTTTTAGAACAATGTCTCAAACAACAGAAAGTAGAAAGGGTTTGTTACCAAGCTTAGGGAGCCTGTGAAAAGGAAAATAATCAGAGATCCTGTAGAGGTATACAAAATATTTTGGAAATTTTATGAAAATATATATAAAGAAGAGAAATGTGGAAATCTAGAAAAGGTTCAAATGGAAATGTTTATGGAAGAATTAAACATGCCAGGGCTAGTGGTAGATGAGGCTCAATTGTTAATAGTTAGGCTAGGAGGAGATAAAATAATGGTTTACAGCCAATCTATAGGAAAATTTCCAGGAATAGATGGTATTCCTGTAGAAGTTGGGAAGCTAGGATGAAGAAACTGATAAAGATATGGAATGTTTTGTTTAACAGTCTTTTTAAAGGAGAAGAACCACCAACATCCTGGAAGAAAGCGGTGATAGCTGTAATACCTAATGAGGGTAAAGATCCATGAGATCCAGCTTCATTTTGATTCTAAACCATGATTATAAAGTGTTTATAATGGCTAAAAGAATGGCAAAGGTAATGTCATAATTGATAGATATGGATCAGTGTGGTTTTGTGGAGGGAAGGCAAATATTTGACTGCATTAACAGAACAATGATGATCCAGAATGAAGCGTAATGTAAGAAAACACCACTGTTGTTGCTGGGTCTTCATCTAGAGAAAGCATTCGGCAGAGTAAGCTGGGATTTTATTAGTAAGACAATGGAAGCATTTGCATTCCCTGATAAAATTATAAGGTTGATGTGAAGAATATATGAGGGATTGGAGGTAAAATTTAAAATGTTGGGGGTTCCTCTCTGATAAGTTCTGTATGAGCAGAGGAACCAGGCAGAGGTGTCCTCTTTCCCCTTTGTTGTTTGCATTACATTTAGAGCCATTTGCAAAGAAAATAAGGGACTCAGACATTCAAGGATATAATAAGTATGGTAATCAATAAAAGTTGTCTTTATTTGCAAATTAGTTTATACCTGATAAAGCCAGAAAAGGACATTTCAGTGTTGTGCAACATTCTGAGGCAGTCTCTTTTCAGGATACAAAATGAGTGAAGATAAAACAAAAGCATTAGCTGTAAACTATGTACCCACACCCGAACTGGTTCAGCAATACTAATATTTCAGAGGATATGATAAAATGAAGTACTTATGAGTAAGGATTAAAAAGGATTTTGTTATGGCAGCAAAGGAAATGTGGGAAGAGACTAAACAAATGATAATACAAAGACTGAGAAATTAGAAGCTTTGCTTTCTGGATATGGGTAGCAAGATACAAGTAGCGAAATGTTTTTAGTCACTTTAGTTTTATACACAGGTCAGGGAAATGTTTATCAACCAGAGGAGAAGTTGTGGATAGCAATTAATAAAGAGTTGAAGGATTTTATCTGGTAGATGAAGAGAGCAAGAGTCACGTGGGATAAGCTGATCCTTCCAAAAGAATAAGGTGGTTTGGAATTATCTGTTTTGAAGGATTATTTCAGAGCTACATAGTTAAGGCTCCCATACATAACACAAGCAGAAGTCTATAATTCGGTGTGGAAATGGATGGTGATGAAACAGGGGGAATCTCAAGAAACAAGGGGAGACTGAGATTTTGGATGCAGAACCTAAAGAAGAATAACAGTAACCATAAATGTTCATAAAGTATGAGAAAGTATTCTAAGAACTAAGTCAACAATGGAATGGCAAAAGGAGATTCTGCCAATAAGGATGACTGCAATTAATGGTACAGAGAATATGCAAGAGGGGTGGAATTTACTTTAGAAAACTGGCAAAGGAGCCAAGATATTGGGAGCTAATAATTAGAGAGGGAAAGATAATAGAATGGGAACAGGTCAAGAATACATCTGGACTGCAGGCTAGAGATTGCCTACCCTATCAAGGACTGATATCAGAGTATAGGCAAATGTAAAGAAATTGGGGGATCCTAAGCAAAAGACTAGCACTGGTAGAGTTTTTAGTAGAATCTAGAACAGAAGTTTCTATTAAAACAAGGATAATTAGTAGGGCATATAAAATATTGCATGGTAATTATAGGAATCAATTACAGGAAGTTAGAAAGGAGTGGGTAGAGAGACTGGATAAGCAATTCACAAAGAAACAAGGGGATGATATATGTATGTCTCCCAAATATGCAACAAAGTGTAGAAGGTTTAGAATCTTTGCTTGGAATTGTTTGCATACATATTTCTGTATCCCAAGCAGACTCCAATGAATTTTTCCTCAAGTAGATTGCAAATGATGGAAGTGTGATTGTGGAAAAAGAGGTAACTAGGATCATATTTTTTGGGAGTGTAATGAGATGGCAGACTTTAAATTCTCTGCAGACTATTCTGTTGGAAATACTGGGTGAGCAAACTGGTGTAACTAAGGAAAATGTTTTGAACTGTGATACAGAATTGGAATTGTCTAGATATAGTAAGGCCTTGCTGAGTTAACTTTTGTGGCTTTCAAAAAAGCAGTTACTAGAAAATGGAACTCAAAGTTTAAGTCAACTGTACTATTGGTAGTGAATATAGCAACAGAGACAGAAGAACTGGAAGTAGGATATTTAGAAAAGGGAAGGAGCAAATTAGAAAAAATGGGAATTGTGGGAAGAATACATGCAGAATAATGTTTTGAAGGAGGATTGAAGTTTAAGGAAAGGCAGGAATTATGAGCTATGTAAATGTTTGACTGATGGTGACTGTATAGATTATAAATTATGTATAATGTTTGCAACTGAAAATATGACCTTATGGTTTGTTTTCTTTAATATAAATGTATGACTGCCTATGTCATAAATGATACTTCCATAAGGATGCTTGCTTTATTTTAAAGAAAATCAGTTACTTCACCAATAAAAACCATACATACAAATAATCCAAAACTGTTCTGGTTCTCAGTCAATAAACTGTTAAATCTAGGACGAGCTAGACAGCTAACACCAAACAGACAGAAACAAAAGGATACAATAGCCAACCAATTCAAAACTCACTTTATACAAACAGTACAGTCTTTAACCAACCAGACAGCTAATGAAACTCTTCATGTCCCTAGTTAATCAAATAACCTCCTTCAGCATTTCTCTTTCAACCACTTCCCACAGATACCATCAAAAAATACCTCAAACAATTAAAGCCTACTGCAACGACCCTGGCAAGCTATCTGATGAATATTTAAAACAGCAGCTGTGGCTATTGCTTATCTAGTTTCACTTCTGATAAATTGAAGCATATCTGAAAATAAAGTCCCCTTGTTATGGAAAAATCATTCTTTATTTCATTTCACAATGGTGGAATCAATACAGATCTTTCAAACATCAGACCAATTCCCATTTTGTCTCCCCTATCAAAAATATTAGAAAAATATATTCATATGCAACTTCTCAACTGTCTAATAGATCACAGGATTATAGGAATTCAATAGGCTAATGACCCTAGGGCCCTTACAAGCCTAGCTAGCAAAGTTCTACTCTTATTTCCATGATCAGCACCTAATGCTCATGTCCAAGAGAAACACAGGTGGAACCCCCAGGTAGAATTTATGGTTACCTATTCAATCGCCCAGATTGCATTTGAAGAGGGTCAAGGAGGTGGTCTGTTTGACATGAAGTGGGAGTCTGTTCTAAAGGTGTAGCTTCTGTCTTCAACCCAACATGACTTCCGTCCTCATCACAGCACAATGACTGTTTGCTGAATTTTATTAATACTGTCAAATCCCATAGAAAAGCCAGAAGCCTAGTCTTCACCATCTTCCTAGATTTGTCAAAAGCTTTTGATACTGTCTTCTGTCAGAAACTGTTACATAAACTCTCATCCTTAAGACTCACCAACTCTTCATTGTAATAGTTCCACAGCTACCTCTAAAACAGAGCGCAAGCAGAGAAATGGGAAAATGATTTCTTCACTTCCTTGCCTGTGACTATTGGTAACCCACAAGAATCTGTACTAAGGCTCCATACTTTCCAACATATTACTCAATAACCTCTACATGGCTACAAAAATGCTATCCTAGTTCAATATGCTGATAACCTGACCCTAATCTGCTCTGCCAAACATCTGTCTCTCTAAACTCCAAGACCTTACTCAACAGTCCTTCGTATCAAATGAAACATGGTTAAATATTTCACAACTGCTATTAAACCAATAAAAAACACCCATTTACTGGTCTTTACACCAAAACATATATCTGCCAAAAGAACACTTTTCACTATAATTTCTGCCAACAACATCATCATAATAGACAACTAAACTACACAAAATTACTGGATGTGGTCATAGATGCCAGATGAAATTCGACCACCATGAATCACATGTGATTAACACCATTATCAAAATAACAAAATGATCAAAACCTATGCTTCTTATACACAGCGCAAACCTACTTCACTGGCACAGCCAGAAGATGTATAGCTTCTACTTTGTTACTGCCATCGTTCCTCTGTCCGACCTCAATCTTTACCAACTTCCAGATCTGACAACTGTCCACATTTGAGCAATGTTATAGTAAAATAAACAAGCTTCAGTAAACTGTAATGATAGAACACACCACTGTCTAATCCTCAAAGAATTAAACTGGTTAGACCTATCACTTAATCTCTTTCTCAGCTAACTACAATACCCAGACTTCTCTGTAAGCCAGAACATTACCCAACCCTTAAAAATTGAATGCAACACTACTCTCCAAACACTGTTTTCTTCTAGATTTTCTAGAGAAAAAAAAACACTAATCACTATAACCCAAACTATTAATAAAAAAGGTGACTGTATTCAAATACTGTAGTTAAACTATGGACCCACATGCCACTACCACTGAAATCCATTCAGAATTCAAACTCTTTTAAAAAGCAACTAAAATTTCACCTTTCAGATCAGTGGACCTACATTGTATATCTCCAGGATAAATGTCACTGTTATCTTCTCCTCGCCATATTGTAAGTCATTTCTCTTTATTCAGAATCCTAGGCTCCAGCGAGTCTTCACCAGTTCCTGGATATTTTTTACTAGAATATTCCAGCTGTATACATAGTTTTGCAATGCTGTTCACCCTCACCTCTATATTTCTATCATACCTTTCAACTGTCCAGATTTCCACAGTATGTCCAGATTTTTGTCTCATATTTTTGGTCTGTTCCTCTTAAAATTTGTATTTTTCTGGCAAATTACAGAGGGTTGAAGTAACTAAATAATGACATACGTTTGAGTTTCAGACTTCATATCCTTCAGAAAATGCAAACTATCACAAAACTTGTTATTCTGACAACATTCTAAGTTTATAAGTACAATATTTAAAGTCTGTCCCTGTTTTGGGGTCTTTCTACCCCATTATTTAAGGCTTTGTCAAGATTTTATGAGTTAGGAAGTTGAGAGGTATGCTTCTAATCTACACCTTATGATAACCATATATGTAGTTATCTATGAACCTGCTTTATACACCACCTCTTAACTATAATATTAATATTTTCTCCAGTGTCTAGTTTATTCTCACATTTGTTTTGAATTTCTAAGCACTAATCACATGATCGATTATTTACATGATAAACCAATTAATGCACCTCTTCAAATGTTCAATGATCATCTACTAAAAGTATATTTTATACTGTAATAGTCTTTATTTCATATGAGTATAATCTAATTAACAAATGTATGTCGCATACCTCTTAACTGTACAGATTTTTGCAGAATGCCCAGATTTTTGCCTCATGTTTTTGGTCTGTTCCTCACAAAATGTTGGTTTTCTGGCAAATCACTAGAAAATCATTGAGGGTTAAAGTCAAGAAATAATGACATATGTTTGAGTTACAAACTTCATACTCTTCAGAAAATTCATGCTAATGCAACATCTGTTATTCTATAAAATGGCTGTTTGTAAGAGCAATATTTAAAAATTGCCCCTATGTTTGGGCCTTTGTTCCCCACTATATATATGGCTTTGTCCAGATTTCTTGGTCTTAGAGGTTGAGAGATATGTGTATAATTGTTAATGTATATTATTGAATGTCTATTCATGTATATTATTGAATGTCTGTTTAAAAGTGTTTATAATATGTTGGAGCATTTCTCCATGAGCCTCCTCTGAAAATGCTTTTTTTTTTTTTACTAAACTTGGGCAAACTAGGTAAACAAAAATCAAAATAATTAAATAAAAATAAAATTTCAGTAAATATATTTTACACTTTCTGCCACTCTAATTTCCCTTCTTTTTATGGTCTTCTGACCTGCCTGCACTTGAGACATCGCATAACCAGTGCCCTGTCTAATGGTAGAGGTAGCAACTCTGAAATTCACCCTCATGCTATGCAGTCCAGCATACTTTTGTTCACATCCACTTCCTTTTCACAGCAAGATCATCTTAAAGGTACTTGTTACCCTCAATTTGTTTCCGTTTATGTCCAGCTTGGGGTCATCTTAGCAGGAATGTAGATTTTCTCTGATTTCCTCTGTGTATTGCTGGGAGTGCCTATAACTCTGCACTTTTTGTAATAAGTGCTTGTTGCTTCCTGCTTACCCCCAGGATACGCCACAAGTTTCTGGAGACTAATTCTTTATCAGTATGTGCTGCACTAACAGATGCTGAAGAAACCTTGTGCAGTATTTGAATCAAGAATGCTGAATAAAGCTGTGACCTGGTCTCAGTACAAACTCCAGTGCTCTTCCATTTTTTTCTTGACATCTTCTGTGTGTCAAACACTGCTTGTTTCCATACATCCAGTGAATTTGCTATATATCTACGTATCTATATATACCTATATATCTATATCTATCTATCAGGAATACAGTACACTATCCCTGAACTATTAATATGATAGTTTGGTCTAGTGGGGGTGCTCAGGAAAAAGAAAAGCCTCAGAAGTAACCAAGCAGTGATTGACTCTGAATCCTGGAGAATTGTCTTTCTTTTGTCTAATAATGCAGTGTTATTATAATGTTATGTGTCAGTTTTTACTCCCTTCTGCTGATTTCATCAAGACCATGCAATCAGGGACACTTTTGTAAAAGAGGTACTTCTGGTATGTCTTAAAATGTTTAAACATCTGTATTTTGTTTGCAGTTGTCTTATGCAAATAGTGCATACCAGGGCACTTCAGCACTTGTAACTAATCTTTCAATTAAACTGCTATGTATAGAGATAAGCGAGGCCATTTGGACTGTGTAAAAACAAAAGCAGTACTGTTGTTCCAGGTTCTGCAGTAGGATAAGGGAAAACTATACCTGGTGTTGCCTAGAATGCTTCCTTATTGTTATGGATGCTTTGAACAGTTTCGGTTTTAGTACAGTGTGCAGACTTTTTCTGTATGATATAAAATGCAGACATAAGGAAAAAATAATACAACATATAAGGAAAACCCAACTTACTTCAGTAAAAGCATATTACATTAAAACTTAAAGTTAAATTTATTGTAATAAAATGTCAGACTTACAGAAACAACATAACATGGATTTCTGCAAACACTATCAAACAAAATTAGGAAATTACCTTGCATCTGTGCCATGGTGCTCTGGTGGTCTATGTTAAAGGGTGGTCATCACTTAATTAGTAAACTGTACTTTGGATGCATTTTTGATAGCGCACTTAATCTGTGACAACTTATTTTCAGGGTTTAGTATAAGTCATAGCACACTTTTAGTCTGCAATCTGCACCTTTTTTTCTGCAGATCATTTAAGAATAATATGTGCAGCCTGTATCTTGTAAGTTGTGTGTACTGTGTACAGCCTAAATCTTGTAAGTTGTGTGAACTGTGTACAGCCTAAATCTTGTAAGCTGTGTGTACTGTGCTCAGCCTGCATCTTGTAAACTGTGTGTATTGTGCTCAGCCTAAATCTTGTAAGCTGTGTGTACTGTGCACAGCCTGCATCTTGTAAGCTGCGTGTACTTGTGCACAGCCTGCATCCTGTAAGGTGTGTATACTGTGCAAAGCCTGCATCTTGTAATCTGTATGTACTGTGCTCAGCCTGTATCTTGTAAGCTGTGTGTACTGTGCACACCAGCATCTTGTAAGCTGTGTGTACTGTGCACAGTCTGCATCCTGTAAGGTGTGTGTAAAGTGCAAAACCTGCATCTTGTAAGCTGTGTGTACTGTACTCAGCCTGCATCTTGTAAGCTGTGTGTACTGTGCACAGCCTGCATCTTAGAAGCTGAATGTACTGTGCACAACATGCATCCTGTAAGCTGTGTATACTGTACAAAGCCTGCATCTTGTAAGCTGTGTGAACTGTGCTCAGCCTGCATCTTGTAAGCTGTGTGTACTGTGCAAAGCCTGCATCTTGTAAGCTGTGTATACTGTACAAAGCCTACATCTTGTAAGCTGTGTGTACTGTGCTCTGCTTGCATCTTGTAAGCTGTGTGTACTGTGCACAGCCTGCATCTTGTAAGCTGTGTGCACTGTGCACAGCCTGCATCCTGTAAGGTGTGTATACAGTGAACAAAATGCATCTTGTAAGCTGTGTATACTGTACAAAGCCTGCATCTTGTAAGCTGTGTGCACTGTGCACAGCCTATGTCTTGTAAGATGTGTTTACTGTGCAAAGCCTGCATCTTGCAAGCTGTGTATTCTGTGCACAGCCTGCATCTTGTAAGTTGTGCATACTGTGCACAGCCTGCATAGTGTAAGCTGTGTATAATGTGCACAGCCTGCATCTGGTAAGCTGTGTATACATGCACAGCCTGCATCTTGTAAGCTGTGTATACTGTGCACAGCCTGCATCTTGTAAACTGTGTGTACTGTGCACAGCCTGCATCTTGTAAGCTGTGTATACTGTGCAAAGCCTGCATCTTGTAAGCTGTGTATACTGTGCACAATGCATCTCGTAAGCTGTGTGTACTGTGCACAGCCTGCATCTTATAAGCTGTGTGTACTGTGCACAGCCCATATCTTGTAAGTTGTGTACACTGTGCACAGCCTGCATCTTGTAAGCTGTGTATAGTGTGCAAAGCCTGCATCTTGTAAGCTGTGTATACTGTGCACAGCCTGCATCTTGTAAGCTGTGTATACTGTGCACAATGCATCTCGTAAGCTGTGTGTACTCTGCACAGCCTGCATCTTATAAGCTGTGTATACTGTGCAAAGCCTGCATCTTGTAAGCTGTGTATACTGTGCACAATGCATCTTGTAAGCTGTGTGTACTGTGCACAGCCTGCATCTTATAAGCTGTGTGTACTGTGCATAGCCTGCATCTTGTAAGCTGTGTGTACTGTGAACAGCCTATATCTTGTAAGTTGAGTATACTGTGCACAGCCTGCATCTTGTAAGCTGTGTATACTGTGCAAAGCCTGCATCTTGTAAGCTGTGTATACTGTGCACAACCTGCATCTCGTAAGCTGTGAGTACTGTGCAAAGCCTGCATCTTGTAAGCTGCGTGTACTGCACACAGCCTGCATCTTGTAAGCTGTATATACTGTGCAAAGCCATTGTGCAAAGCCTGCATCTTGTAAGCTGTGTATACTGTACACAGCCTGCATCTTGTAAGTTGTGTATACTGTGCACAGCCTGCATGTTCTAAGCTGTGTATACTGTGCACAGCCTGCATTTTGTGAGCTGTGTATACTGTACAAAGCCTGCATCTTGTAAGTTGTGTATACTGTGCGTAGCCTGCATCTTGTAAGTTGTATGTATTGTGCACAGCCTGCATCTCATAAGCTGTGTGTACTGTGCACAGCCTGCATCTGTAAGCTGTGTGTACTATGCACAGCCTATATGTTGTAAGCTGTTTTTACTGTGTACAGCTTGCATCTTGTAAGCTGTGTATACTGTCCACAGCCTGCGTCTTGTATAAGCTGTGTATACTGTGCACAGCCTGCATCTTGTAAGCTGTGTATACTGTGCACAGTATGCATGTTCTAAGCTGTGTATACTGTGCACAGCCTGCATTTTGTGAGATGTGTATACTGTACAAAGCCTGCATCTTGTAAGCTGTATGTACTGGGCACAGTCTTCATCTTGTCAGCTGTATATACTGTGCACGGCCTGCATCTTGTAAGCTGTATATACTGTGCACAACCTGCATCTAGTAACCTGTGTGTACTGTGCACAGCCTGCATCCTGTAAGGTGCATATACTGAGCACAGCCTGCATCTAGTAAGCTGTGTGTACTCTGCACAGCCTGCATCTCGTAAGCTGTGTATACTGTGCACAGCATGCATCTTGTAAGTTGTGTATACTGTGCGTAGCCTGCATCTTGTAAGTATACTGTGCACAGCCTGCATCTCATAAGCTGTGTATACTGTGCACAGCCTGCATCTTGTAAGCCGTGTATACTGTGCACAGCCAGCATCTTCTAAGCTGTGTATACTGTGCACAGCCTGCATTTTGTGAGCTTGTGTATACTGTGCACAGCCTTCATCTCATAAGCTGTTTATACTGTGCACAGCCTGCATCTTGTAAGTTGTGTATACTGTGCACAGCCTGCATCTCGTAAGCTGTATATACTGTGCATAGCCTGCATCTTATAAGCAGTGTGTACTGTGCACAGTCTGCATCTTGTCAGCTGTGTATACTGTGCACAACCTGCATCTTGTAAGCTGTGTATACTGTGCACAGCCAGCATCTTCTAAGCTGTGTATACTGTGCACAGCCTGCATTTTGTAAGCTGTGTATAGTGTACAAAGCCTTCAGCTTGTAAACTGTGTGTACTGTGCACAGCCTACATCTTGTCAGCTGTGTATACTGTGCACAGCCTGCATCTTGTAGGCTATGTATACTCTGCATAGCCTGCATCTCGTAAGCTGTGTATACTGTGCACAGCCTGCATCTTGTAAGTTGTGTATACTGTGCACAGCCAGCATCTTCTAAGCTGTGTATACTGTGCACAGCCTGCATTTTGTGAGCTGTGTATAGTGTACAAAGCCTTCAGCTTGTAAACTGTGTGTACTGTGCACAGCCTACATCTTGTCAGCTGTGTATACTGTGCACAGCCTGCATCTTGTAGGCTATGTATACTCTGCATAGCCTGCATCTCGTAAGCTGTGTATACTGTGCACAGCCTGCATCTTGTAAGTTGTGTATACTGTGCACAGCCTGCATCTCATAAGCTCTGTATACTGTGCACAGCCTGCATCTCGTAAGGTGTATATACTGTGCATAGCCTGCATCTTGTAAGCTGTGTGTACTGTGCACAGCCTGCATCTGTAAGCTGTGTGTACTATGCACAGCCTATATGTTGTAAGCTGTTTTTACTGTGTACAGCTTGCATCTTATAAGCTGTGTATACTGTCCACAGCCTGCATCTTGTAAGCTGTATATACTGTGCACAGCCTGCATCTTGTAAGCTGGGTATACTGTGCAGAGCCTGCATTTTTTAAGATGTGTATACTGTGCACAGCATGCATCTTGTAAGCTGGATATACTGTGCATAGCCTCATCTTGTAAGCTGTGTATACTGTGCACAGCATGCATCTTGTAAGCTGGATATACTGTGCATAGCCTGCGTCTTGTAAGCTGGGTATACTGTGCACAGCCTGCATTTTGTAAACTGTGTATACTGGGGACAACCTGCGTCTTGTAAGCTGTGTCTGTAAGTCACCATCAGTTACATTTACTATGCTCTATGGCTTGCACATTGTGGAATTCCATTTTAGAAATCATTCATACCCATACTGGTCTTCACTTGTGTCTACTATATCTCTCATCTTCATTTCTCAAGAATTCTGGAGAAAGACAGAAGTAATGGGGAGCAAAGGGCTTGTATTTTTACACTAATTTACTTAAAAGGTTAATTGGACAAGAAGTCTTTGCTTCAACATGTGTTTTATGAATAATTAGAAGAATGAAATGCTATTGTCTGGCATAATTGACTGTAATCCCCAGTGATTTACCTGAATATCAGCAATTTTACAGGGGACGGGGCAAAAATAGGAGGTAAAATCAGGGACAGTCTACAAAATGCTGGACAGTCAAGATGTATGGTGCCTGCACTTCTGCATTTTATTAATTTCATGATATTTTTACCTTTGTTATCTCAGGGTATGTACTGCAAGTCACTTTATTCCGAATCCTTTCCTTGGCTATCGTTTTGACCATGTTAAGTATAGCTGTCATTCAGCAGAGTTGCTGAATTCTTGCACAGCATGCATTTTAAAGACTGCTTGTTTCAAATGGTCTACAACTGTTGTAATTAACTGCATTGTGACAGCACTGCTTTATTTCACTGCTTCACAGACCAGTGTTATTGTTGTTACTGCAGTTTTATAGCCTGTGATAAGCTACGTAGTACCGTTCCCAATTTTGCATGCAGTGCCTTAGCTTTCCCACTCATATTGTGTAGGCCCTTTGTTGAAATGATTCTGCCAGTGCTTGCATAGGACTAAGGCAGGAAATAAGAAATAATCTAGGACTGTTTTATGGGCTTGTTTATCAGTGCCATAACATGCATCTGTTGCCAGGCAGCATTTAGGATTTTTATTCTCCCTATCTAAATGTGGGGAACTCTTTTTTTATAACTTTGCAGTTCGTGACTATAAAAAGTACTTTTGTCTTGCAGAAAAACAAGATCTTAGTACAGTGACATCTCATGAAACTTTTTTTAGTTTTTCTTGCTTGGTCCTTTTATTTATTTTCGGTGATATAGTTAGTTCATTGTCTAAATGCCCACTGGTCCTTTTACAGAAAAAAATAAATAAGTAAATGAATGAATAAGTAAAGAAGCACACATAGTTTGACTTCATATATAGCTGTGTTGTAGTTTATCTATATATACATTTATGTTTAAGTAGATAAACATGTGTGTGTGTGTGTGTGTGTGTGTGTGTGTGTGTGTGTGTGTGTGTGCAGGGGGTGGTGATTGTACCTTTACACACAAACATATAGTTTGATTTCAGATGTCAGGAACTTGGCTTGACTCTCATGGTCAGCTACTATCCATACCTACTTGTTAAGATTCTTTTACAGACTGGTTCTTGCTCATCTTCAATTGAAGTGTTTTATGTCTTTGCTATGCAGTTTTGAATTTTTCTTTTCTTTTTTTTTTGACTCAGAGACTTACCCACCTTTTGGGAAAAAATGTTTTGGTATTATTACTGTATTACTGCTTGTCATCCTAGTTTCCTTGTGATGTCCTTCAAGGATGCATCTGCAGTCATCACATATGGGTTGTCCTGCCTCAGGCAGCCCTTCGGTCGGCCGGATTCCAAAGTCTGGGTCCGGCGTCGGCTGATGTCGCCCTTTCCCCGACGTCAGAGCGCCTGGGGTATAAAAGTGTCAACCGACTCCATCTTCCCCAGTCTTTCTTGCCGCGTGGTGCCCGAAGCAGAAGCAGTTCGCAAGTGCCGGTCGGCCAGCTCCTGTAATTCAGCTACCGAAGACTTCAAAAGCTAATTACCCCGTTGGGGACTCTTTCTTGCCTCAGCCGATGTCAGATAAAGTTAATAATTGCTTAACTTGTGGGAAACAAATACCTCATAAGGATTTCCACTCTTACTGCCTCCCCTGCCTAGGCCCAGACCACGACGTCTCGGCCTGTTCAGCCTGTGCTTCCTTCAACCGACGCACTCTTAGACGTCGGGCGGAGTTTGCAGAGGAATTTTTTGGGGCTAGTTTTTCTTACAATATGCCATCGGAGACTCCGACTTCACATTTAATAAAGAAACGGAATGACAAGGACCGACACACGCGGGCCGCGGTTTCGGGTGAAACCACGGCCAGGCCTACCGCGAGTGTCTCGGTCTCGGCTGAAACCGAGTCCTTGGTACTTCCGACCCCCGAAACCGCTCAACCGACAACCCCGGCCCCGGAGGCCCCTGCTGAGTCGGTTATTGAATTTCCTTCAGAAACTGGTGTCTTGGAAACTTCCGGCACCATTCCTCTAGACAAAACTACACCAGCACGTGGTGCAGCTAGGCCTCCTGCATCCATGTCTATAAAGGCATTCACCAGGGCTAAAGCTGCTAAACATACAAAAGCTATGCCTCCCAGGGTTACTCCTCAGGGACCCTCTACAAGTTCACAGATTTTAACCTTAGCAGAGGACCTTATTTCCTTGATTAGGGGCTCTCAACCCCATCCGGACAGGGGCTCTCAACCTCCTCTAGACAAAAGGCCCAGGGTTGAGCCCTCTGATCCCCACTCCTCAGAGGAGGCCTCTGATGGCTCTGCTCTCTCGGACTACCAGGAGGAGGCTTTTTCGGCCTATGAGGATTCTGATGCAGAGGAATCAATCCCCTCGGCCTCCCCTCCTGAAGAACTATCCTTCGGGGAGACCCTTCACACTATGAGAGAGCATTTCAAATGGCAGGACCAGGAATTCTCTGATTCCAGGAAAAGATTAAGAACTTTTCTGCATTTACCTCAGCATAGACCTTTGGCTATTCCTCCTGTTTTGAATGTCATTGATGATGTGTACTCCGAGTCTAGCATAACCCCTGACACTCTTCCTCCGGCCCCTGTCAAGCCCAATAGGTACTACAGGATCCCGGACTCACATCATTTTCTTTACAAGGCCCACTCTGCTGATCCAGAAACTATTTCCCAGGGCCCTAAAGGGGTTGCAGGTGCCACTACTAAAAATCCACTCCCCTCTGAAAGGGAGTCCAGGGCTTTAGAGAGATGGGGTAAAAAAGTGTATACTTCTGCTACTCTTTCTATGAGGGCATTAAATTGTTAATTTCATATGATACAGTACCAAGAGTATTTGTTAGATGAATTGCATAAGAAACTGTCTTCTCCTGAACCCCTAGATCGCAAATCACTTCAGGATCTGGTACATAACTCCCAGCAGGTTAGCAACCATTTCTTACAGTGTGGTTATGATGCATTGGAAGCTTCATGTAGGTCAGCTATGACAGGTGCAGTCATACGTAGGCATGCTTGGCTGAAAGAACAATCTCTGCCAGATCATGTTAAAGCTAAGCTTCTGGATGCTCCACTGGAAAAGCAAAAGTTATTTGGCTCCACTTCTCAGGAGATCTTAAAGAAATTTGAGGAAAAGGCAAAATCTGTACAAACAGTCAAAGATTTTCTACAAGTCCAACCACCAAGATTCAGCAGAAATTGACCTACCAAGAATTGGTCCTTTCCAGACACAGAAAGATTTCAGAGAGGCAAGAACAGGCGTGCCAGAGGTAGAGGGCAAGCTAGAGGCTCCTACAGAGGACGTCAATGGCAGCATCCCAACCAGAGAGGTAGTGCAGGACCTACAACTGCTGCACAAGGACAGACTTAATGACTTTGCTTTGACTCCGCCAACCAGGGCTCAATTAGAAGCACCTTTGGGCGGAAAGCTTTCTTTATTCTCAGAAAATTGGCACAGTATTACAAGAGACAAATGGACACTGCAAATAATAGACAGAGGATACAGGTTCCATTTTCACACATTGCCAAAAAGAAAAGGCATGCCAGACCTGCCACCAAATCAAAGGGCAGAGGCTTTGAAACAAATCTCCAACTTAATGCAAATGAAAGCTATAGAGAAGGTTCCTCTTTCAGAACAAGGCCAAGGATTTTATTCCAGACTATTCCTTGTTCCAAGAAAAGAAAATCAATGGAGGCCTATTCTCGACTTGTCCACCCTGAACACTTATCTCATTGTGCCAAAATTCAAAATCCTGACTCTACAGCAACTCCTTCCCATGCTGGGCAAGGGGTCTTGGCTGGTGACTCTAGACCTCAAGGAGGCATACCTGCATGTCCCTATCAGACAAAGTTGCAGAAGACACCTCAGATTTCTTGCAGGTTCAGAGCATTATCAATTCTCAGCATTGCACTTTGGCTTATCTACTGCACCGAGAGTATTCATGAAATGCCTGGCATCAGTAATTGCACACTGCAGACTTCAGGGGATTCAAACATACCCATATCTGGACGACTGCCTTATACAAGCAGACAGCCAACAAACTTTGGTAAAGGATTTGAATTATGCCATCCACCTACTGCAGGCCTTGGGATATACAGTCAACATTCACAAATCAAGACTTGTTCCATCCCAAAGAATAACATTTCTGGGTGTGGATCTAGACACAACCACCCAAATGGCTTTTCTCACAGAAGAAAAACAAAGACAACTACCGGATTACTTCAAGAATCTGACAAGACAAACTCAGCTGACTACAAGGAAAATCCTGCAGGCCCTGGGTTACATGGCATCTTGCATTCTTCTGATTCCACAAGCAAGGCTGCATATGAGGAAACTACAATGGTACCTAAGGAGTTTATGGACTCAGCACAGTCACAGCTTAGAAACTTTGATCCCACTCATTCCATGCCTCCAAAAGTAATTTCTGTGGTGGGCTCAGGCAAGCCAGTCAAACAGGGGTCTGCCCTTCAGCAAGCCAATAGCCAGCTAAACCATTACAACGGACGCTTCAGACCTCGGTTGGGGAGCACACATGGAGGGCAGATGTACTCAAGGACTATGGTCACAAAGGGAGCTACGCATGCACATAAACCAAAAGGAAATGCTGGCAGTGATACATGCAATCGAGGCCTTCAAACTCTTTTTGCATCAAGGCCACCTGCTAATAAGGACAGACAACACCACAGTTATGTGGTACATAAACAAGCAAGGAGGCACCCATTCCTACCCTCTTTGCAGACTGGCAATGAATCTATGGGAACTTTCCTTGAAACTCAATATAGACCTGCAATCCCAGTTTGTGCCAGGAAAAGACAATATACTGGTGGACAGCTTAAGCAGAAATATCATGGATGCACACGAATGGATGCTGCACCCAGACATCTTCCTACAGATAACACAATCATGGGGGAGGCCAGACATAGATCTTTTTGCCTCCCCCCACAATCATCAGCTGAAGAAATTCTGCTCAAGGACATACCACCCACAAGCATGGAAAGTGGACGCCCTATCTTTCAGCTGGAGGACTCTAACAGTGTATGCATTTCCACCTCTTCCATTAATGACCGAGGTCTTACTGAAGATCAGGACAGAGCAGCCAAAAGTGATTCTGATAGCTCCGGACTGGCCAAGACAGCACTGGTACCCACTGTTAAAGAGCATGTCACGCACGAAACCATGGCCTCTTCCTCAATGGCCACTTCTCCTGACACAGCACAATTACAAAACTCTGCATTCTAACCTGAAAACCTTGCAACTAACAGCCTGGAAAATACCTTGACTCCTCCTCAGGATAAGCTATCCAAGAGAGTGAAGGATATCATCATGGAAGCTCACCGGCCTTCCACAAGAAAGGCATATTCAGCAAAATGGAAGAGATTTCACACTTGGAGCACCACAAAGGGCCTAGATGCAACAGTGATGAACATGGCACATATCCTGGAATACTTGGCAGAAATGCTCCACAATGGCCTGTCTTACTCTTCCATTAAAATTCATGCTTCAGCAATTTCAGCAGAGTACAATACTGATCCACCTGTCTTTTCTCATCCTCTCCTAGGACAGTTTCTAAGAGGAATTAAAAACATCAATCCTCCAAGGAAACCTCCAGTGCCTACTTGGGACCTTAACTTCGTGTTGGAAAAACTAACTCTGCCTCCCTTTGAACCAGCAGCATCTGCAGAACTACAGTTGCTTTATTGGAAGACCACCTTCCTTCTGGCCATAACCTCAGCAAGAAGAGTATCTGAGTTACAGGCCTTCATGGCAGTACAGCCATTTCTTATTTTTCATCAGGACAGAGTCTCATTGAGAACCAATCCTTCATTTATGCCAAAGGTGGTATCCAGGGTCTCATTAAACCAAGCTATTCACCTGCCTACCTTCTTTCCAAATCCACAAAACAAAGGGGAAAAACTTCTGCACACCCTGGACATACACAGACAGTTATGCTACTACTTGGACAGAACTAAAAGCTACAGAAAAACTGGCCAGCTGTTGGTAGCATATGCTGCTGGTGCACAAGGAAAAGCAATTTCCAAACAGACAATTTCAAAATGGATAGGGAATTGCATTCGTTTTTGTTATTCCTTTCATGGAAAAACTGTGCCAGCTAACATTAGACCTCATTCCACCAGAGCCACAGCCACCTCCACAGCCTTCTTAAGAGGGGTGGCTACCAAGGACATTTTAGAAGCTGCTACATGGAGCTCCGTGCATACATTTTCCAAGCATTACAATTTACCTTTATATTCCAGATCCAGAGCAGGCTTTGCTACGGCAGTCCTGCAGGGCATTTTAGCTACACCATCCTTTACATAGATCCTCCACCCCCAGATTGGCTATGGTATTCTACCCATATGTGATGACTGCAGATGCATCCTTGAAGGACATAGTACAGTTTTGTACCTACCATAAATGTAGATGTCCGATAGGTATCCATCTGCAGTCAGGTTTACCCTTCCTCCTTCCCCCTCTTTGGTATTTATTGGGTACTTTTTCCCTCTCATAGTTAGCTGGGGTTATCTATTATGGTATATTTGTTTTATATATAGATATATATGTATATATACTTATATATTTCTGTGCATGTTTGGAATTTATTGCATTTCTCCAAATTTAGCCTTCCTTTGAGGGCACCTGGCATCTGGGGCAAGAAACACTGAGAAAGATGGCGTCGGCTGACGCTTTTATACCCCAGGTGCTCTGACGTCGGGGAAAGGGCGACATCAGCTGACGCCGGACCCAGACTTTGGAATCCGGCCGACCGAAGGGCTGCCTGAGGCAGGACAACCCATATGTGATGACTGCAGATGCATACCTATCGGACATCTACATTTATGGTAGGTACAAAACTGTACTTTTTCTTTTTCTGCCCCCCCCCCCCCCCCCACACACACACACACGCATATAAAATACTGTTTGTCTTTTAATCAGCATTGGCATAAAGTCTGGTCTATGTTACATACACTTTGATTCCCAAAACACAAACTAATATGCTGCGGGTCAGTCTTCCCAGACATTTTAGGTATGCACCTGTCTAATTCAGACTGACTAATTTCACAGTGTTATCACAGCTGTTTCGGTCTCTGTGCATGCTTTTTGTATGAAACAATACTTCTCCAAATCTCTCTGAAGTAGCCTTCCTCCTCTCAGTTTCCATTTGTTTAACACTATCTTCTAATTCTTTTACATAAAAAGCCCTGAACCTATGCCTTTACTATGAAGTGCAGATGTATTGCAGTTGGTGAACAGGATTAAGGCTTTGAGCTAAAGTTGCAGCTTGTAGTCCACTGTTTGATTCCTACAAACTCATTTTACCTGCTGTGTAATTGAACAAGTAACTTAATGACATAGTGCTCCAGAGCCAAGTGCGAAGAAGGTCCATGTGAATCAATGCTGTACCAGTGTTAACAAATACAGTTAATACATATTTTAGGGCCCCTCTTCAAAATTCCATTTTTTCTTATTATAATTTTTTCAACTGTGTCTTAGTAGAGGAGGTAGAAGAAATACTTTATATTGTACTAGTTTTGTGCATGACACTTGGTGTTGAAAAATTCCAGACAGAATAAAGGACACACCTTGGCTTCACAAATATCTGCTAGGTTTTGTATAATATATATATATATATATATATATATATATATATATATATATATATATAAAATCTACATTTTAAAATCTTCAACAGCTGCCTGCAAATTGCTCATTTTAAAGCCTGACTGTTCTGTGTGAGTGAAAGTAAGCAACCGATGTACAGCTTTTAATGCATTGTAGTTACAGGTCTGTCAGTGGACCTGATGTATATATTACTAAACAAATCTCAGACACTATGTCTTAGTGACCTCTCATAGTTATGTAGTCTTCATGCTATTAACACCCCCCCCATCAGTCTTCACATAACACTACATCTGAAAAGTAACTACTGTTATAAAACTTGGTCTGTTTGGCATCTTTATATATTAAATTTAAAACAGTGTAAGAAACTTCTCTGTGTGGAAGATTTTCAGTCCATATATTTCTAGTTAATCACTGTATATTAATTAGATCAGACAATAGTAGTAGAAGTAGCGAACGTAAACTCGTCAAGTCAAAAAGTAATAATAGAAAATATATAATTCTACAGCATTACTAAGTATTCGAAAGTAATCCAAGCAAGGCAGGCAGTCTGTTTCCAGTCGAAAATCCTTTATTAAGTACACAGACAAGCGATCCAAGTAAAACAAAAATAGAGTAATAATTTCCTCACAAGCTATCTAAATATATATACTTTTTATCAGGCATGGGAGTGGTTTATTGTGCTGTAAAACAAAGTGTTATTGGTACACATGTTGAATTCACATCCCTTCCCCCATCAGTGTGACATTCGAGCTGATCCTGCCCTACCTAGTAGCTGTCATAATAATATATAGCCCTAATGTACTTTAATGGTACATCTTATTTAGCCAAATTATTAAGTCTGTGATTTTATACAAGGCAATATACTACATGGCTGGAAATATATCAACCTTAGTTCATTTTGCGATCAAAAATTATATATAAATATACACATATACATTTTGCATGTAAAAATCAGTTTCTATTTTCATAACCTATTGTTAACAAAGATCACTTTCGTCCTTCTAGACTTCTTCAGGTCTGTGTACAAGAACCCTAAAAACCTATATAATTGTATAATTAGTTAGTATATATTAAATTTATGGGTATCATAGTTTTCTACATAAAACTAAAATGTATGTACATTTCTGCATGTGCAGCACTGTGTTTCTTTTTTTAAGTATTCTTTAAATAAAAATTGTATTATTTACTATATAAAACTGATATTGTTTTAAACACTTTGACATGTCTCTCCTTATACTTTGTGCTGAAATCTGTTTTGACATCTTCCAACTGCTGTGATTAAAGCATAGCATTTTGAGTTTTGGTCTCATATTTTGCATTGCTTTACTCAAATGTATTGCTTTTCTTCTGCTTTTTCCTCATGAAGAAGAACCTCTTCAAGGGTATATACATTATTAATTAATTAATTAATTAATTAATTAATTAATTCATTAATTAACCTAAGTCTTTATGAAGCCTGCCTGATATTCTGCAGATGACTGTCAATGTTTGCCCATTGCTTCAGAAGTCATCACTTACTTGGTGTGTCAGTTTGCTGTCTAATTCAAACTGTTATGCAGGTATGTCAGAATGGATGATATTCGTACAGCACTGTACATTGTTACTACCAGTGTGGTATCATCTGCAGGGAAGCTAGTCAAGCTTATGAATCCCTGAACAAACCAGACAAGAAAAGACTGAAGGAGTTTAATCGTGGACATCAAGGGACTCCACTGGCAATATCCCTTAAATCCACTAAGATATGTACCCGTTGGGTTTATTAATAAGTGCAGGTAAAGATCAGCTGGACATATAAGTGAATTTAAGTACACTTTTGTCTGCTCTTTTGCATATAGTACTGTCTTCAATTTATTTATTTGTGTTTTTCACTGACTATTATTAACTCAACTGAAGCTGTCTCTCAACAGAGTACTTTTTAGAATTTCTGTGTAGCCATTGATAGCAGTGTGGGGGGGGGTAGTTTCAGTTCATCACTGACATCCTGTCTTGCCTTATATAAGTGGTACATTTTGAGTTATCTCTGCGTAGTATCAGAGCTTTGGCCAGCTAACATCTACCTGAAATCAGCTGGACGAATAAGTGAATTTAAGCACACTTTTATCTGATCTTTTGCATATAGTTTGTTTGTTTGTGTCTTTTGGCTTTTCCCGGTTAGGGGTCGCCACAGCTGAACTCCGGTCCGCTAATGATTGGCAGTTGATTTTTACGTACCGCCTTGCCAGACCTGACGCACAACCTTCAACGAAGGTATGCCCATTCACGCATGTCTCCACGCAGAAGATATTCTAGCTGAGAATCGAACCGGACAGCGTCTTACTGTGAGGCGACAACGCTCCCGCAGCACCACCACCGCGGGTCTACTGTATTTAATTTATTTATTTGTGTTTTTCACTGAATATTAACTCAACTGAAGTTGTGGCTGTCTCTCTACAGAGTAATTTTTAGAATTTCTGTGTAGCCATTGATAGCAGTGGGGGTAGTTTCAGCTCATCACTGACATCCTGTCTTGCTTTATATAAGTGGTACATTTTGAGTTATCTCTGCTTAATATCAGAGCTTTGGCCGGCTAACATCTACCTGAAATCAGCTGGATGTATAAGTGAATTTAAGTACACTTTTATCTGCTCTTTTGCATATAGTACTGTATTTAATTTATTTATTTGTGTTTTTCACTGAATAGTAACTCAGCTGAAGTTGTGGCTGTCTCTCTACAGAGTACTTTTTAGAATTTCTGTGTAGCCATTGATAGCAGTGGGGGTAGTTTCAGCTCATCACTGACATCCTGTCTTGCTTTATATAAGTGGTACATTTTGAGTTATCTCTGCTTAATATCAGAGCTTTGGCCAGCTAGCATCTACCTGAAATCAGCTGGATGTATAAGTGAATTTAAATACACTTTTATCTGCTCTTTTGCATATAGTACTGTATTTAATTTATTTATTTGTGTTTTTCACTGAATATTAACTCAACTGAAGTTGTGGCTGTCTCTCTACAGAGTACGTTTTAGAATTTCAGTGTAGCCAATGATAGGGGGGGGGTTAGTTTCTGGTCATCACTGACATCCTGTCTTGCCTTATATAAGTGGTACATTTTGAGTTATCTCTGCTTAATATCAGAGCTTTGGCCGGCTAACATCTACCTGAAATCAGCTGGACATGTAAGTGAATTTAAGTACACTTTTATCTGCTCTTTTGCATGCAGTACTGTATTTAATTTATTTATTTGTGTTTTTCACTGAATATTAATTGAACTGAAGTTGTGGCTGTTGCTCTACAGTTAGTTCCCCACCCACTCTCCCTGTTCTTGTTTTGGTATTAATGCTGGTGGCTTTGAAACTGCCCGCCCCTCTTGTAGATTTGCATTTGGATACTCCTTCTGGGCCCATCTCATTTGCTCACTCAACTGAGTGCAGTGAGATCATATTCTGATTTCAGGCACTCCTAATGTGTACAAAGAGAGCATTTGGGAAGGACAACCCCTGTAGCCTCTTAATCCTGCTCTGTCGTCGTCCCCCCCAAAAAAAAAAAAAAAATATATATATATATATATATATATATATATATATATATATATATATATATATATATTTATATATATTATTCATCTGCTCTTACTGTAACTGCCTTAGTTGCTCTTCTGAGTGCTATCGGTTCAGTTGCTCTTACTCTGCACTTATTACTGCTTGTTAGTAGCCTTTTAATTTACTGCCTTCTGCACTTGTTTTTTAGTCATTTGTTAATTTAGTTGTACTTATTTGAACTGTATTTGCCATAGTGTTGCTACACGCTCGGGTGTGCTGGCCTGCACTACAATTTGAATTGTATTTACTGATGTTTTAGCTGCTTTTCTGTAACAAAAAAAAGTTCTAAGCTTGTTTCCTGCCTTTCCTGTAACTAATCAAGTTCAGATACAGACTTGCTGTATCCAGGGCTGTTAGTAAGATTCTGAGCCCCCCAAGCCTTTCTGTGTTGAAGGGAAGCTTTCTAGCTTATCAGTGGGAGTAGTAAGCACTAGGTAGCCTGTCTATCATGGGAAGAGTGGGGTTTGGCCCTGAAATTGTAGTTCATTGGCCGTTTGGACAGTTTTTCCATCTCTTTCTATTTTCTGGTTAAAACCCGTTTTGCGTTTGTTCCCTGCCTTTCCTATAACTAGTGTAATCCAGGTACAGATTTGCTGTATCCAGAACTGTTGGTAAGCTTCTAAGCCCCCCAAGCCCTTCTGTGTTGGAGAGAAGCCTTCTAGCTTATCAGTGGGAGTGGTAAGCACTAGGTAACCTATCTACCACAGGAGGAGTGGTTTCTGGCCCAGAAATTATAGTTTATTGGCCATTTGGGAAGCCTTTCCATCTCTTTCAACATTCTGATTTAAAAGCCTGTGTTTGCACTTGTTTCCTGCCTTTCCTGTTACTAGTCTAGTCCAGGTACAGATTTGCTGTATCCAGGACTTTTTGCAAGTTTCTGAGCCACCCAAGCCTTTCCGTGTTGGAGGGAAGCCTTCTAGCTTATCAGTGGGAGTGGTAAGCATCAGGTAGGCTATCCACCACAAGAGGAGTGGTCCCTGGCCCAGAAGTTGTAGCTGTTGGCTGTTCGAGCAGTTTTTTCCATCTCTTTCAACTTTCTGGTTTGAAAGCCGCACTTGTGCCTGTTTCCCGCCTTTCCTATAACTAGCCTAGTCTGGTTACAGAGTTGCTGTATCCAGGATTGTTAGTAAGCTTCTGAGCCCCCAAGCCTTTCTATGTTGGAGGAAAGCCTTCTAGCTTATCAGTGGGAGTGGTAAGCACTAGGTAGCCTATCCTCCATGGGAAGAGTGAGTTTCTGGCCCAGAAATTGTAGTTTATTTGGCCGTTTGGGCAGTTTTCCATCTCTTTCAACTTTCAAATTGCTGGCTGAAAAGCCTACGTTTGTACTTGTTCCCTGCCTTTCCTGTAACTAATCTAGTCCAGGTACAGATTTGCTGTATTCCAAGACTCTTTGTAAGCTTCTGAGCCCCCCAAGCCTTTCTGTGTTGGAGGGAAGCCTTCTAGCTTATCAGTGGAATTGGTAAGCATTAGGTAGCCTATTTACCACAAGAGGAGTGGTTCCTGGCCCAGAAATTGTAGCTACTGGCCGTTTGGGCAGTTTTTTCTTCCATCTCTTTCAATGTTCTGGTTTAAAAGCCGCACTTGCTCTTGCTTTCCACCTTTTCTGTAACTAGCCTAGTCCAGATACAGAGTTGCTGTATCCAGGACTGTTTGTAAGCTTCTGAGCCCCGCAAGCCTTTCTGTGTTGGAGGAAAGCCTTCTAGCTTATCAGTGGGAATGGTAAACACTAGGTAGCCTGTCTACCATGAGAGGAGAGGTTCTTGGCCCAGAAATTGCAGTTTATTAACCATTTGGACAGTTTGTCCATCTCTTTCAACTTTCTGGTTTAAAAGACCACATCTGCGCTTGTTTCCCATCTTTCCTGTAACTAACCTACTGGGTAGCACTAGAAAGCCTTAAACTGATACAAGCCTTCTAACTTAGGAGAGAGACTTTGGAGTGATTAAGTATCAGTTTTCTGTACTTTCTTGCTGTACTAAACTGTTTTCCGCCTAAATGCAGATTTTCCAGTGTTTATTGTGATTTAAAAGCTTGTTTTTTTCACATATTGTACTTATTTGACTGCCTGCACTTTTAAAAAGTTGTTTTTTGTTTAAATAATTTGTTTAACTGTTGTAGGCTGCACACAAAGTGCGATAGCCTTTTCTGATCATTTGTAGTCGTTTAAAGCTGTTTTAAGTGATTTTTTACTGTTTTTGCCTTATCTTTTCAAAAAAACAAAAAAAAAAAAAAGAAAAATTCCTTGTTTCCCGCCTTTCTAAGCTAGTATAGTCCAGTTTTCAGGCTAGTGCTGAATCCAGGGCTGTGATACTAGTTTCTGAGTTGCCCATACCTTACTTGGATAGAAGGAAGTTTCTCTGTTCACCTGTGAGAGAGGGGAGCTTTGAGCAGCCTATCTGTCCCTGGAGGAGTGGTTCCATCCCAGAAGTTAGTAGTTTATTGGCCATTTTGGGCTAATTTCTATCTCTTTCATTTCCCTACTATAAAAACCGCGTTTGCACGATTTTGCGCACCGGGCAGTGCCGGTTAGCTACGGTTAAATTATTCCCGGCTCCACTAAGTCTCCTCTTCAGTTTTTCCCTTGAAACTAGTCTAACTCTCAACCTAAGCACTAAAAATGCATCTTACAGCCCAGCACTTGCTCAGACCTAATAGCAAGCACTAATATACCCTGACACTGATTGCCCAGCAGGGCAGGGCAGGGCTGTTTATTCAATCCTCACCAACCAAGCGACTAAGCAGCTCACCCTACTATTCAGGCATGACAAAAGGGCAACTTCAGGTGCATTCTCCAGTCCAGCTGGTGAATCTGGGTATCCTGAGGCAATGTTACAACTGCCTCATGAACACAGACAACCCTCTCCTCCTACCACAAAACACTAACATATGCGAGAGATACAATTGTACAGCCAAACTGGAAGCTAAGCTGTCTCCACCCAAGACTGGAACAGACAGTCAAGAGAAGGTTAACACTTGCACCACAACTCCAGCCACACACAGACCTACTAAAACAGTACTGGCAAAAAATACACAAAAATCATACTCGAAGGCTCTAAATAAAAACCTGCAAAAGTATCAGAGACCTCCAAAGCAGACACCCAAACAACCTGCACTTCCTGTTACAAACCAGACAACACATAAAACACAAAATCAGTGTGCCGTACAATCACAGCCCTTAAGGCGAAATAACATACCTAACACACTAGTAATAGGTGAATCTATAGTCAGGCACACTAACGTCTCACTCACTAGGCTGGATAAGCAGAAGGTTACTGTTAGCTGTCTGTCGGGAGCCAGAATCTGACACATAACACAAGCACTCAGGTCACTCCAGAACAAGTAAAAATATGACTCTGTCATTGTTCATGTTGGTGTGAATGACCTGAGACATACCTCCCTGGACTACATGAAAAGAGATATGGAAGAGCTCTCTGATCATGTAGCCCAGACTGGTATGACCCTGACCCTGAGTAGCATCCTGCCCTCACCAAGAATGATACCTCAGTATAAAGAAAAAATGATGAGCTTCTAGTGTCATTCAAAGGGGATCCAGTGTCTGTCAGCCTGGGATGACATGCTCGACAAGCTGCGGTGCTTCGCAAGAGATGGTTTGCACCTGTCACCCCTAGGCTTTAGAATATTGGCCAAGGCTCTTGCTGCCCCCATAGTGCCTTTTTTAGGAAAGGCTCAAAAGTCAAACCTACCTCCATGAACAGCACAATTAACAAAAAACTGAGAAACTGAAGGTTATGCTACTCAAAGCCAGGAGTTTAAATCTCAAAATGCACGCACTCGAAGCACTCCTCAGTATGGAGAACGTCGACATCTGTGCAGTAACTGAAACCTGGTTCAAGGCTCCAGAGAGCACCCCAGCACTACCGGGCTACAACTCATACCACACATTTCAGCCATAGAACACGGACCGAAACACAAAAGGAGGGGGTGTATCCATATTCATCAAGGATACCTACACCTTCAGGTTAGTGGCGCAGCATGATACCTCTGAGATCATCCATATGCAAGAAACATCGGGGAAATCTGCAATGCAAATTGTAGCCTGCTACAGATCACCCTCCATGACCCAGGAACACCACTCCACCTTTCTGGAGACACTGGAAAACATGAAGGTCCTACCAAACACCCTGATATTGGGTGATTTCAATTACCCTACCATTCACTGGGAAAACTACTCGAGTACAAATTCCCAGGCCCAGCGCTTCCTGGATCAGCTGGTAAACTCCCCTACCAGAGGTGAAAACATATTGGACCTGGTCATCACTAACATGGGCGACAGGTGTTCCACACCAGAGGTCAACCGGTCACTGGTTAGATCTAACCATAAACTAATCACTCTGGATGTCCACCCCCCCCCCCCCAACTAAGGAAACCACAGTAAAAAAAAATTTCTAAAGCAAACTTCGCCTTACTTAAGACAGAGGTGGTAAGATGTTCTTTGTGATTCACTGTTGCAGTCATTACATTTGAGTAATCCTGCTGGCAGTTTGCCCTCAGTTGGCCTGAATTCTAAAGTCTTGGGTCCTGCGTCGGCTGCTGTGGCCCTTCCCTGACAGCAGGTCATCAGGAGTATAATAGAAGCAGCCGACGCCATTTTCTTCAGTCTTTCTTGCCACGCGGTGCCTGAAGCAGAAGCAGTTCGCAAGTGCCAATCGGCTGACTCCTGAGATTTTCGTGTTCGAATTTCAGATCCGAAGTCTTCATTAAAGCTAAGTACCCCATTGGGGAAACTTTTTTCTTGCTCCATACCAATGTCAGAAAAAGTAAATAATTGCATTTCTAGTGGAAAGCAAATACCTCATAAGGACTTACATTCTTACTGTATTCCTTGCCTAGGCCCTGATCACAATGTTTCTGGTTGTCTGTTTTGTGCTAGATTTATAGTCAGACCTCTGCACGTATGGCTACTGTATGGCTCAGAAACATCAAAGAATTACAAAAACATGGTAGAGCCAGCAAACAGTGGACCATAATCCATTTATTCCCTCAATAAACGGATTATGGTCCACTGTTTGCTGGCTCTACCATGTTTTTGTAATTCTTTGTGCTAGATTTAACCAATGCACTATTAAGCATCGGTATGATTTTGCTTTAAACTATTTTGGACGCCGGTTCAATTATCCAGAAATGTCATCAGATAGCCATCCGACTACCGGAGTTCACAAAAAATGCAAAGAAAAGGAGAGAGATAAACAACCGAGGCCCAAAACCGACGATGAAGCTTCTCCTAAGCTAGTCACCGATTCGCCGGTTCTCAGTGAGGCGCTTTTTCAGCCCCTGATGCCCACTACTTTAGAGTCGCAGGCCGCTATCGACTCCCACGTGGAGTCGGCCATGCCACTGGAAACTCAAGGTATTGGAGCCTCGGATACTATTCCCTCAGATGGCTCCAGAGCTGCTGAGCAGGCACCAGCTTCTGAGGGTGTATTCAGACCTAAACATCTTTACATTAAACTGACTTCAGCTTCAAAGGCAAAGACTAAAGCACCTTCTAAAGCAAAGAAACAAACTCAAGAGCCACGTGGACAGGCCTCTATACCCAAAAAACAGATGCTCAAAATGGCTGAAGACTTGATTACCTTGATCAGGTGTTCCCATCCCCCTCCTGATAAGAGGCCTAGGCAAGAGACTGAGTATGAATCTTCAGATCAGGTTTCTATTTCTTCTGATTCCTCTTCTGATCAGGAATATTCTCTTCCCCCCATGAGGATTCTGATGTTGAAGAATCTATACCTTCAGCTTCTCCTCCAGAGGACTATTCTTTTGGGGAAACCTTGCATACCATGAGGGAGCATTTCCACTGGGAGAGCCAGGATTTTTCAGAATCTAAAAAGAGGTTCAGGGATTTCCTTTTACTAGCTCAACACAGACCTCTAGCCATTCCACCTGTGTTACACATTGTAGATGATGTGTTTTCGGAGTCTAGTCTCACCCCTGACTCCTTACCTACGGCTCCTGTTAAGCCTGACAGATATTACAGGGTTCCTGACTCTCATAAATTCCTTTTTAAAAAACCTGCTGCAGACCCAGAAACTATTTCACAGGGTCCCAAAAGAGTTAAGGCTTCCGCTGCAAAAAACCCTACCCCCTCAGACAGAGATTCTAGGGCACTGGCTAGATGGGGAAAAAAGGTTTACACATCTGCTACCTTGGCTATAAGGGCCTTAAACTGTCAGTTTCATATGCTCAAATATCAGCAACATGTCATGGCATTGCTTAAACAGAAAATGTTGATAAATTCTGAATGTGCAAAAAACAAGGAAATGCAGGATTTATTGCATGCAGCTGAACAAGCTGGAAAACATACTTTGCAATGTGGTTTTCATTCTTTGGAGACGTCCTGCAGGGCCGCAGTTATGGGTTCTGTAATTAGGAGGCACGCTTGGTTAAAGGAACAAAATCTGCCTGATCATGTCAAAGTTAAATTATTAGATGCACCTTTACAGCATGATACTTTGTTTGGTGTTAAGGCAGAAGAGGTGTTAAAGAAAATGGAGGACAAAGCAAAATCAATGCAAACTGTCAAAGATTTTTTACAAGTACAGCCACCTAGGTTTAGTAGACACTGGCCTACAAAGAATTGGTCCTTTCCTGTGTCAGACAGACCTCAAAGGGGCAAATCCAGACGCCCTAGAGGCAGATCCCAGGCGCAAGCTTCACACAGGTCAAAGCAATGGGGTGCTTCTAACTCCAAAGTTGGAGAAGACAAATCACAACCATACAGGAAACAGTCACAATGACTTCCCCCTGCCTGCACCAAGCACTTATCTCCTGGCAGCACCCTTAGGGGGAAAATTAGCACTTTTTTCTCAAAAATGGCACATTATAACCCAGGACAAGTGGGTTCTAAATATAGTGTCACAAGGTTACAAGTTCCATTTCCATACACTGCCAAAGGCAAACGTCTGGCCAGATCTGCCAAAAAATCAATGGGCAGAGGCACAAAAACAAGTCTCATCCCTCATGGACATGGGGGCCATTCAACAACTACCAGAGCAAGAGCAGGGACAAGGATTTTACTCAAGGCTGTTCTTGGTACCCAGAAAGGACAAGGCCTGGAGACCAATACTGGACCTATCTATTCTGAACACATTCCTGGATATACTAAAATTCAAAATGTTGACTTAGCAGCAGCTTCTGCCCATGCTGGGCAAGAATGCTTGGCTTGTGACTTTAGACCTAAAAGAGGCATACCTGCATCTCCCAATCAGACAATCATGCAGAAGATACCTCAGATTCAAGGCTGGCTCAATGCATTACCAATTCCCTGCACTGCCCTTTGGCTTATCTACTGCACCCAGGGTCTTTCAAAGTGCCTGGTACAAGTAATTGCATTCTGCAGACAAAGAGGAATACAAATATGTCCTTACTTGGACGACTGTCTAATTCAAGCAGAGAACAAGGACATTCTACTATGGTATCTGGCGTTTGTGAAAAGACTTCTAACATGCCTAGGGTACACAGTCAACAAAAAGAAATCAAAACTAGTACCCTCATAAGAGATAATATTCCTGGGTGCAAGCTTAAATACAACTGCCCAGATGGCTTATCTCACGCCTGACAAACAAAGGCAACCGACTACCTATTTCAAAATGTTGGCAACAAAGGCCCAGTTATCTGCAAGAAAAATTCTGCAGGCTTTGGGCTTCATGGCATCCTACTAATTCCATATGCAAGACTGCATATGAGGAAATGTCAATGGTACCTAAAAAGTGTTTGGACTCAACATTGCCACAGCCTGGAAACAATGATTACTCTCATTCCCTGCCTGCAACAGGAGTTTTGATGGTGGGCGAAGGCTTGTCACCAGAACTAGGGACAGCCATTCACATTACCCCCAGCCAGGCAGACACTAACAACGGATGCATCAGATTATGCCTAGGGGGCCCACATGGCAGGAAGATGCATTCAGGGCACATGGTCCTCAAACCAAATGCATCTACATATCAATCAAAAAGAGATGCTAGCTGTTCAAAATGCCCTGACAGCCTTCAAGGACCTACTTCATCCAGGACAACTACTGATACAGACAGACACCACATTCATGTGGTATATGAACAAGCAGGGGAGCACACATTCTTACCCTCTTTGCAGACTAGCCATGACTTTGTGGGGACACAGCACTGACTTACCAAGTACATCTGCAGGCACAATTCCTGCCAGGAAAGGAAAATACTCTGGCAGACGAACTAAGCAGAAACCTCATGGATCCCCACGAGTGGCAGCTGGATCCACAAATCTTCAGCATGATAACAAGGAAATGGGGATGCCCGGACATAGATCTATTTGCCTCCCCTCACAACTACCAAGTAAAAAGATTCTGCACAAGGACTTATCACAGACAAGCATGGAAAGTGGATGCCCTATCTTTCAGCTGGAAAAAAATATCAGTATATGCCTTTCCTCCTCTGCCTCTCCTCCCCAAGGTACTCCTAAAGGTCAGACTGGAGAAGCCAAAGATGATACTGATTGCCCCAGACTGGCCCCGCCAGTACTGGTATCCAATCCTAAGGAACTTGTCTCAATGCCCAGCTTGAACCTTACATCAAATACCTCATCTACTGTCCCAGCAAAACAATCAGATCCTGCACAGCCAACTCAGGACTTTAAACCTGGCAGCATGGCGGATAATGTAGTCATACAAAACACACCTCTCAGTAAAGCTGTGATGGATGTCATTTTGGAAGCCAGAAGGCCTAGTACTAGAAAATCTTATGCTGGAAATGGTGAGATTCTGTGCTTGGAACCAGGCACAAAGAACTGATACAGCTGTACCAAATATTCCTCAGATTTTGCAATACTTAACTGAGATGCTGGACAAAGGCCTATCTTTTTCATCAATTAAAATTCATGCCTCTTCCATTTCGGCTCATTACAATACAGAGCCACCAATCTTTTCTCATCCTTTATTAAAGCAGTACCTCAGAGGAGCCAAAAATTTAAGGCCTCCAAGGAGATCACCAATACCTGCATGGGACCTCAACTATGTCTTGGAAAAACTCACCCTGCCTCCTTTTGAGCCAGCTGCTACTGCTGATATAAAGTTTTTATCTTGGAAAACAGCTCTGCTCCTAGCAATAACTTCTGCAAGACGAGTTTCAGAGCTACAGGCATGCATGGCTGTGGAACCTTTCATCATTTTTTATCCAGACAGGGTCTCTCTGAGGACAAACCCAACATGTATGCCTAAGGTGGTATCCAGTGTGGCTCTTAACCAAACTATTCATCTGCCAACTTTTTATCCAAATCCACAGAACAAGGGGGAGAGAATTCTGCATTCTTTGGATGTACACAGACAGCTTAGATTCTCCTTGGACAGAACCAAAGTTTTCAGGAAGACAGAGCAATTACTAGTGACATATGCTGCAGGATCACAAGGAAAGGCTATCTCAAAGCAGACTATTTCAAAGTGGATAGGCCACTGCATTCGTTTCTGCTATTTTTACCATGGCAAGCCAGTGCCTAAGGGCATTAGGCCACATTTAACCAGAGCTGCAGCCACTTCAGCAGCCTTTCTCAGGGGAGTACCAATCAAAGACATTTTAGAGGCTGCTACTTGGAGTTCAGTGCACATCTTTACAAAGCACTATCATCTGCCACTCTACTCTAAATCCAGGGCAGGCTTTGCCACTGCAGTTCTGCAGGGCCTCATAGCCACTCTTAATGCTGTTTAGCTCCAGCCACCCAGCCATAGCTTTGGGACTCTACCCAAATGTAATACCTATGTGGTGTATTTGCTTGTAGATTAAGGTAAATTTTGTATTGGTGCATGTATTTTTATATATATAAATTTTGGCTACCCTTTTAGGGGGCACCTGACATCTGGAGCAAGAAAAACTGAAGAAAATGGCGTTGGCTGCTTCTTTTATACCCCTGACTACTTGACGTCAGGGGAAGGGGTGACAGCAGCCGATGCAGGACCCAAGACTTTGGAATTCAGGCCGACTGAGGGCAACCTGCCAGCAGGATTACCCAAATGTAATGACTGCAACAGTGAATACACTCGAACATCTACATTTATGGTAAGTGTACACAACTGTACTTTTCACAGCCCCCACGCTAAAGAATAACGTTGCCCAAGATGCAGAAACCTTTACAAGTGCACTCTATGAGCACCTAGAAGGATGCATGGATCGTGCCATCCCTTGAAAAACCAAGACTCACTCCTCTAAGAGAAGGAAACCAGTTTGGTGGACCCATGCAATAAACAGGCTATACAATAGAAGGAGGAAACTAGTTCAGAAAAAAAGCAAATCCCAATAAGGAAAGACATCCGTGATCAGTATCAGTAAGAAACTGAGGTCCCTCATGAAGTCATCTAAGGCGAACTTTGAAAGAAAAATAGCCAAGGATTCAAAAGAGAACCACAAAGCCTTCTTTAGCTATGTTAAAAATCGAAGTGGCAAATTGCAGATATGTACTGAACTAGTGCAAAATAGCACAAAATATACTGAACCTACTGATATTGCCAATATCCTGGCAGATAGATTAAGTGCAAACTTCACCCCCCCCCTCACCTCCAAAAGGGCCCACAACAATACCAGAAAAGTGTAGTGTCCCAAAAATCACAGACGCACAGGTGAAAACAGCCCTTTCAAAAGCCAAAAACACAGCGTCAATGGGACCAGATGGTGTCCCAGGCTGCGTCTTGCACGAACTACAGAACAAACTAACCCTCCACCTAAACATGCTGTTCAACCTCAGCCTCTCCACATGCTATGTACCCATAGAATGGCACACATCAAAGGTTATTTCTCTCCACAAAGGAGGGGCCACAACTGACCCTGGTAACTATTGCTCCATAAGTCTGACATGCCTGGTCTGCAAGGCTGTGGAGTGCATCATCATGGAACTCATTTGCAAAGACATTGGGAACCTCTAAACACTTAACCCGACCCAGTTCGGCTTTGTTAAGGGCAGATCATGCCTACTAAACCTGGTTGACTTCTTCAAGACAGTCACCAAGGCCATAGACAAGGGAAAGGTGGTTCAGACAGTCTACTTTGACCTTGCCAAGGCTTTCAACACCATTCCCCACTCGGGTATTACAGAAAAACTCACCTGCCTGAATATAAACCCCTACGTCACGAGATGGGTTGCCAACTGGCTTACAGACAGAACTCACATAGTAAGAATAGCGGGCTCCAGGTCCAACTCTAAACCAGTCACAAGTGATGTCCCGCAAGGCTCGGTCCTGGGACCCCTACTGTTCGGCATATACTTCTCAGAAATACAGGCAAATACAGGAGGACTATGGCTAACTAAATTTGCAGATGACTGCAAACTGAGAGCCATAACTGACTCTCCGGCTGACACGGACATCCTCCAAAAGGGCCTTACTGAGCTGGACACCTGGTGTCAAAGTCATGGCCTCAAGCTAAATGCCAAAAAATGCATAGTCATCCCGTTTGGGAAAAACAAAACACCCATGAATTACCACATAGGTGGTAGCCCCTTTAATACAGATGAGGTAATAAGAGATCTGGGGGTCCAGGTAGATAGTAATCTCTCCTTTGACAATCATATTGCCAAAGTGGTTAGGAAATCCTTCTATGTGGCCCATCTAATTACTAAAAGGTTCGCATCTAGAAATAAAGAGGTTGTAGTGCCCCTCTACTCATCACTCATTAGACCCATCATAGAGCACAATGCCCTATTTGGGATGTACCTCACAAGACACTTCCAACAGCTGGAAAGACCACAAAAGTACCTCACCAAGAGGATTACTGGTCTCAAACATATGTCCTATGCAGCCCGACTGAAAATACTCCGGCTGTACTCAGTGGCATATCGCTTACTCAGAGGTGATCTCTGCCAGACTTACAAAGCCATGTCCAACTCAGAATTGATGGACATGCTCCACCTAAAGAAATCCAAGTCACTGCGAGCCACGTGCTCTAGTGAGCTAAACCTCACCACAACAATACATAGAACATGCTGGAGGGATAGATTTCTGTCACAGAGACTCCCCATGCTTTGGAACAAAATTCCAAATTACATCAGGCAGAGCCCCTCACTAACACTCTTCAAGAGAAACCTTGACAAGTGGATGGGTAACAGAAAATACATCCCTGGGATCACTTCATTGGCTCTGCTTGACAGAGGATCAGTTAATTAATCAATGGGGTGGTGAAAACCAACTCTAGCTAGGCTTATAAATGCCCTCGGGCAGATAGCCTAGTACCTACCTATGAACCTATATGTCCTGACCTCAATAGCAAAAAGCTTGTCCATTTTGACGGTTTGTGAACCATATGAAAGGTTTGTGTGAACTCTATAGAAATTTGATTTCCTCTTTGCTACCCTAGTCATGAGCCCCTGAAACTCTGTCATAGTATTCTGGAAGACTTGCTTGAGAAGGTATCCCTTTCATAAAGTTCAATTTATTTTGAGAGTAGTAGAGATCACATAGATCTGCACTACCAAAAAACATATCATTTTTTATCTGCTTACATTTTATATATATATATATATATATATATATATATATATATATATATATATATTTTTTTTTTACATAGTATTATATCTCTGTATTGTTGTCTTGGCCAAATTAAGTTTTTTTTAGTACTTGCATAAAGCAGTTATTTTGTATCCGCACCACCTAAATGTTATATGATATAGAATAAGCAATTCAAATGCTAAAAGAATAAGCTTTTATTTTGGCAAAAAAATGGAAGTTCTGTCCTTCGTACCAGCCATGGATATGTTTTGCCCTGCAAAATCTCACATTTCTACAAAAAATGTCCCAGTTTGGGCATTTGAAAAGGTGGCAAACCTACCCCAGTGTAACACACTGCTCATTGCTAAAGGGAAAGGAAACAAATCCAGTCCTCTGTACTCTGACAGCTCAGACCTTGTGATCTGTTGTGGAAGTAAAGTCAGATGGTGAGAAAGACAAGAAAGTTCTGTTTCTTAACATTCCTCAACTAGCTAAAGCTATAAATTCCCATCTGTTTCTCAGGTGTTAGATGTATAAACTGGAATAGTTTCCCATCTGGGGCCATTTTTTACTTTCATTCCTTGTGTATTCCATGAGAGTAGTAGTGTCTTCCATCAACAGTAGCTTGTTTATAAAAATGTGATTCCTGGGTAGTCCATGCTGGTAATGATTCTTGATGCCTAGATGTTTATTCACATTTCAGCAGCACTGATGATAAATGTAGCTTACCGGATGATTTCCCAGGAGGAAAAAAGTACTTTCTAGAAAACGTCCCACAACATTTGAGTCACATTCTATGCCATCATATGTGACTGTGAATGAAGTACATATGGAAAAATGTATTAATATGTCTCTATTGTTTCCAGCGCTATATTATAAGCAATAATAACAGGCAGTCAGACAGGTAGCTGGCAATGTTTTGTTGTCCCAGAAGAGGTCTGTCTATTATCTCCATAAAACAGTTGGAAAAAGGAAACCACTGACTAACAGACTGGATTAATTCCATTCTCTTGAAAACATTATTCTGGCTTCCTTTTTTTCCAAATGAAATCCCACGAGGGTAATGCTAGAGACAAACTGTACAGAGCATAGCCTGAATTTTTATTTTGAGTAACTGCACAAACTGCCAGTATGGTGTTACATTTTATGCTGTATTCATGAGCTCAGCACTGAGGGTACAACAGAAATTCCTGCTGTAAAACAAATCAGCTGGAACCAAAAATTCATGAATTATTTTAGGAGTCACTCTGATTCTCCATATGATTGGTGAAGAACCTTAAAAGATGTTTCAGCAAATCAGTGTCACATGATTTATACGTTTTACTCAGTATAAACATCAAGGACATATAACAATGCAAAATTAGTAAAACTATGTGTGCATTGTCCACAACTGTTAGTAATAAAATGCTGAGTCAGGATTACTCTGTAAGCAGAATAAAGTTTTGATTTTTCTTATAGATGTCACATGACTTGGCATGTTGGCAGCAATTCCAGCATCCTGGTATCTTATTCAGTTCTACTTTTGTTTCATGCTGATTTATTTCATCTGTGTGAATGTTTTATTTCCTACCAGACGAATTAAACCAGCAATCACTGCTGTATATATAACAAAGTGTTTGCCAAAACGCAGACACCATAATATAGTTATTATAAAGGAAAAAAATAGAAAAAAACGGAACGACAAACAAACTTTTAATAAAATTTGTATAAAAGCAGGATAAATATAAAATGCGAGTGTCAAGATACACTTTCACCATAAAGGCTTCATCAGGCAGATACAAACAGCCAAAGCTGAGCCCATTTATACTGAAAGTAAATTAGTCACATGATGCTAATTGACTTGCTTATGCAAGCTTCTTAAATAAGGCTTTAGAGTTACCTTGTCATAAAGGCCAGGGGGAATATGAGCTCTGAACCTGAAGATCCATTTAAGTCCTTCATATTCAGTGAGATCTTTCATGTTACCCCCTCTCAAAAGTAATGGTAGTGTTTTCAAAATTGCAAACTTAAAAAATATGAGTGCTGTCAGTATCCTGTATATGTTTACATAAAACATTGGTCAATATATTCTTATTTATATCTAACAGATATTGCCATGATGTTCTTCTTGTTTCACTGTTGCAGTCATCACATTTGGTTTAGTGATCATGGCATAGTGGTTAAGTGCTGTTACTTCAGTGTAAAGGTTCCTGGGTTCAAGACCTGCAAGGGCTGTTCATTTAAATGCTCTCCAAAGTACTACTAAAGATCAAACAAGACAAACCAAGGATGATTTTGATTGCAAAAGACTGGCCACGCCAACGCTGGTACCCCTCTTGCGCAGTGTGTCACCATTGACCCCATGGCACCTGCCTCAAACTCCTACCCTATTGTCTCAGCAGGAATACCAGATTCTGCACCCTCAGCTTCAAACACTGAACCCAGCAGCCTGGATAATTACCTAATCTCTCCTTTACCATCCCTCAGTAAACCAGTGATGGATATCATTTTAGAGGCAAGGAGGCCTAGTACTAGAAAATCTTATGCTGAAAAATGGAAAAGATTCTGTGCCTGGAACCAGTCTCAAGGGATGAACACAACAGTGCCCAATTTACCTCAGATTTTACAATACTTAACTGAAATACTTCACAAGGGCCTGTCTTTCTCCTCCATCAAAATTCACGCCTCAGCCATTTCAGCTCATTATAACACAGAACCTCCCCTCTCTCTCATCCACTGCTCAAGCAGTTCCTCAGAGGGGCCAAAAATTTACGACCACCCAGGAGAGCTCCAACTAGAGCCTGGGACCTTAACTTTGTATTGGAGAAACTTACCCTTCCTCCTTTCAAGCCAACTACTACTGCAGACTTAAAATTCCTTTCTTGGAAAACAGCTTTCCTTTTAGCAATCACTTCAGCAAGAAGGGTATCTGAATTACAGGCCCTTATGGCAGTGGAGCCTTTCATCATCTTTCATGCGGACAGGATGTCCCTCAGGACCAATGCCTCTTTCATGCCCAAGGTGGTATCCAGTGTGGCCCTTAATCAGTCCATTCATTTGCCAACCTTCTTTCCTAAACCACAGAACAAAGGGGAACAGATACTGCACTCCTTAGATGTACATAGACAACTTATATTCTACTTGGACAGGACTAAACCTCAAAGGAAATCTGAACAACTGCTGGCGGCATTTGTTGCAGGGGCAGACCCCAGGGGTATAAAACATGCAGCCAGTGCCATTACATCAGTTTTTCCTTGCCCCTGATGTCAGGTGCCCCCCTAATGGGAAGCAATTAAATCTATAAATATACAAGGTTATACCTCCAACAAAAAAAGCAAATACACCAAAAACCTTTTGAGCATAGTAAAGGAGAGTAGAGGTATAGCCAAAAGAAGTAAGGGGGCAAGAGGGAGGGTAACCAGGAATGCAACAGTGAATACACTCAAACATCTACATTTATGGTAAGCGTACACAACTGTACTATGTTCTTTGTGTTTCACTGTTGCAGTCATCACATTTGGGCAGATTCCCAAAGCTAAGGATGGGAGGAGGAATTTAGATAGCATTAGGACCAGCTATAAGGCCCTGCAAGACTGCAGTGGCAAAGCCTGCTCTGGATTTAGAGAAAATTGGCAGATGGTAATGCTTGGTGAAAGTATGTACAGAACTCCATTAGCAGCTTCTAGGATGTCCCTGGTAGGGATGCCTCTGAGAAAGGCTGTAGAGGTAGATGCAACCCTGGTTGAGTGGGGTCTGATCTCCTGTGGGATACGTTTTCCATGGTGCTTGTAGCAGAAATGAATGCAATGGCCTATCCATTTGGAAGTGGTCTGCTTTGAAATAGCCTTCCCCTCTGCCCCTGAAGCAAATGCCACCAGCAGCTGTTGTTCAGATTTCCTTTGAGGTTTAGCCCTGTCCAAGTAGAATCTAAGTTGTCTGTGCACATCTAAGGAGTGCAGTATCCATTCCCCTTTGCTCTGTGGTTTAGGAAAGGAGGTTGGCAAATGAATGGACTGATTAAGGGCCGCACTGGATACCACCATGAGTATGAAGGAGGGATTGGTCCTGAGGGACACCCTGTCTGCATGAAAGATGATGAAAGGCTCCACTGCCATATGGGCCTGTAATTCAAATACTCTTCTTGCTGAAGTGATTGCTAAAAGGAAAGCTGTTTTCCAAGAAAGGAATTTTAAGTCTGCAGTAGCAGTTGGCTCGAAAGGAAGAAGGGTGAGTTTCTGCAATACAAAGTAAAGGTCCCAGGCTGGAGTTGGAGCTCTCTTGGGTGGTCGTACATTTTTGGCCCTTCTGAGGAACTGCTTGAGCAGTGAATGAGAGAAGAGGGGAGATTCTGTGTTATAATGAGCTGAAATGGCTGAGGCGTGAATTTTGATGGAGGAGAAAGACAGGACCTTGTGAAGCATCTCGGCTAAGTATTGTAAAATCTGAAGTAAACTGGGCACTGCTGCATTCATCTCTTGAGACTGGTTCCAGGCACAGAATCTTTTCCATTTTTCAGCATAAGATTTTCTAGTACTAGGCCTCCTTGCCTCTAAAATGATATCCATCACTGGTTTACTGAGGGATGGTAAAGGAAAGATTAGGTAATTATCCAGGCTGCTAGTTTCAGTGTTTGAAGCTGAGGGTGCAGAATCTGGTACTCCTGCTGAGACAATAGGGTAGGAGTCTGAGGCAGGTGCCATGGGGCCAACAGTGACACACTGTGCAAGAGGGGGTACCAGTTTTGGCGTGGCCAGTCTGGTGCAATCAAAATTGTCCTTGGTTTGAATTGTTTGATCTTTAGTAGTACTTTCAAGAGCATTTAAATGAACAGCCCTTGCAGGTCTTGAACCCAGGATCCTTTACACTGAAGTCACAGCACTTAACCACTACGCCATGAGCACTAAACCAAATGTGATGACTGCAACAGTGAGTACACTCGAACATCTACATTTGTGGTAAGTGTACACAACTGTATTTTATCTCTATTTTAGTTTCCTATTGGTCTTCCCCATATAATATGCATTGCATTTGCAACATGTGGCTTAATAAATGAGATTAGTGGAACTGCAGTTACTGTAGGCATATAAAATAAAATCAATCCACTCACAGGATGCTAAATGTGTTTTTCAGTGTATACGTGGGTTCAATAAACACAATTACTGCATCTAAAAGTCTCTTTCTTGTTCCTACTAAAGGATGGGAATGTGAGCAGCTGTTTCTTGTAACAAAGCTTATTCTTAAGACTGGCGCTTCTTTTATAACTGAAGCTAGGTGTTTCATTTAGGACATGACTAAATTGTGCAATGGCTGTTACAAAGGGCCAATATTTGTGAATAGTTATTATAGCAATAACCAAAGACTGGGTGTGGTTTAATCATGAGGGGTAAATCTTCAATATATCACACATGGTTATTGCTATTATACAATGATGTTATTTAATTAAAATATTACTTCCTTTTCTTAAATATTGTCTTTGTATAATGGTGCTGTGGTGTTCTTCTGCTTTTCTTCAGTCTTCTGGGGCTTTCTTAATGTACTGCGCTACGTATGGGACTTACGTTCCCATGCTTACACAGTACATCAGTGCTTTGAAAAGGAAGCGATGCAGAAAGGAAGATCTTGCTTTTTTTTCTCATTAAAAAAATAAAGTTTGAAATCTGGACAGTTCATAGGTAGAAGAGAGACAGGGTAGAAATATAAGGATAATCAGGAATGTTTCTTTAGTTTTCAATAACATACCTGATTTTCCTTGTATTATCTCTATCCCAGCTCTTTCATATCTCAGAACTGTCCAGATTTCAAAGTTTTTTTTTTAAACTCAAGAAAACTGGAAAGATCTGTAGCATATATTAATAAAAGAAAGTCTAGGTGACCGGACTTTTTTATTGGTATATGCTTGATTTACAATGGGCACACTGGTTGGGCTTACCAATCAGCATGCATGTTTTTGAAAGTAAATGACCTGGCATTGTATAATAGTTTGCAGTTACCTATGTTTCTGAAAGTATGGATTTGAATCTCCCTCACCCCCATTACTTTAAAATACTTCTAAACCCAGATTTTACTTTACAGAGAAAAATTAAGTGTAGGAGGTAAAGTTTGAAGCGAGTCCTACATCAGGTAGGCCACTGTTAGAACAGGTGCACAGAAAATGGTGTCTGGGAATAGACATCCTACAATGAACATCAGCAAGTCAATGGTATCAGAAATACTCAGTCTAGGCATCTAAACCTATTCTGCAACAGCAGAATGGGTTTAGGGGACAGGTAAATCTCACAGAGCATAACGCTCCACTGGAATAGACTCCCTATTGACATAAAACAAACTTCATCCCTGTCTGTATTAAGTGCAACCTGGATCTATGGATTCAACTGTATTGGATGGGAAACAGGAAATTTACTTCAGGACTGCTCCCTGTACTATGAATGCACAGAGACAGCTCCTAAATGCTTTATCCCATGCATAGGTCCCTTCAAGTTATCTGTAGTATGATCCCAGTTATTCTCATTAGGGATGGTATATAATTATTGACCATGGTATGGGTAAGACCAATCTCTAACTAAATAGATTAGGTTAATTCGAACACAAAAAGGGAAACTGGCTAGGCTTAAATGACCCACAAGGGCAGCTAGCCTAGTACTTACCTATGAACCTATGTAGGTTCTCACCTAAGCATAGTCTCTAAATGCTGTTTAGTTTTCAGGGACTTGACTGAGCAAATAGTGTACAGAGTAGAAGTGCTCATAACCATAAAGGTGAAAGTTCCAAAGACATTGTTAATGCTGACTAGTTCTTCTTTTTTCTCTGGAAAAACAAATATGAATTTGTAGTTTGTCTAGTAAATATTCAGTCTGTATCATCTAGAGTGTTTGCTTTTTAAACCTTCAAGGCAGCCTTGTTGTAAGACTGTTCTTTATTGCCATAAATGGAGCTGCTAAGGCAGCCCGGGTGGTAGAGTGTGGCATGAGATTTTGCTGGTACTCCTGGTTTTACCTGACCTTTTTTGCTAAGAGTAATACATTTCACAAGCAGTTGTGGAGGTATAAATACCTCTAGTGAGCCAGCTAGTGGTACACAGGCATAGCATCTGTCTACACTGTTTGAGATCCAGGTTTGGGAATGAGTCCAAGGAGCTGGACAGTTGTTTCTAAACAGGGTGAGAGTCTATAGGCAGATCCATATAAGTGTGTGTGTGTGTGTGTGTGTGTGTGTGTGTGTGTGTGTGTGTGTGTGTGTGTGTGTTTATGTGACACCTTGGTAGGAGCCAAAGGGCCTTACCCAATACCCACAGATGTTTAGGAATTGCATGTAGAAACCTGTACATTTCTGATTCTATAGCATGATGCCAGACTAAGAAGGAAAAGGTATATGAGAGTTTCAGGAATATACTCTTGGACTGGGAGACACTGGCTTGGAGTGGCCAGTGCTGCTACAATGTGTGCAATAAACAAGTTAGAAGCAGTGTTATGACACTGTATAACAAAACTAGATGATAGGAGTTGCAGGTTATGACTTCTTAGCAAACAAACACACAAACAAAATGAATAAACAAGGAAACATTACACATCAGGATAATTAAGTGCATGGCTTTAGTGGCAGTCTTCTTAAACCATGACAATCTCGGATCTGATCTTGAAGAACTTCAGACGCAAGACTAGGATGACATATACTGGAGTAAGTAGGACTAGTCAGCACTTCAGACTTTTCCATACTCTCAAGCCTCACCCCATCCTACATTTCTTAGCTTCTTCCTGCCTCTGCAGTCCTCTCCTATAGCAGAAAAGAACCTTTCAGTTGTTTGGCCCAAAACTGCTTCCATAAAATTAGTGGCATTGCTTAGTCATTTTTCAGTCAGGCTAAGATATGGAAATTGTAGTGTGGGAAGCAGATCCCATTATTAAAAAGGCACACTACTTGTTTAATTTGTTTGGAACCTCTTTAAAACTCTTGTTGATCTTGTCCTAAATAAAATGATACCACTAACCATGGTAGAAACAAGAGTGTGAAAAAGCTGATTCTTTGGAAACTGTTTTAGCTGGAGTAGGAACCCAAAGAGAGAAAAGCTTCTATTTCTGTGTCTTTGCCCAGATGCACGAAGGACAAACTTTCCTCTTCTCTTAAGTCCCCCAGGCATAAGATGGAACCAGACAAATCTTACTAGCTTGTCATGACTCAAAAGTGCAACCTTCTTCCTTTCACTTCTTGGCTGTACATACATTTGTCATTGTGATGTAGGACAAATAAGAAACTAAATATAAATTGTCACTGCTTCCCTTTCTAGAGCCCAATACCACCACAGCTGACAATGTTCCTCCTTATCTTTCATACCCAGAAGACCCACACTTAAGGACAATCCTGATTAATGCAGGAGAGAGAGTGTGTCCCCCATGGTTATCTCCATTCCCCAGAGAAGACTTCTGAAGAGATTCCATGTGATGAAGCATTGTTTCTCGGTGGTCCCCTTTTTGGTGGACACACTGAAGAACTTTACTGCCTATGCATAGGAACACAAGTACACTACAGTTACAGTGTCCAGGAAAACCAACTGAGTGTTTCTTTCCCCACAGGGAGTATAACCTCTGGGCCAAGACTTCTAAGTCATATGTGATGCTTTTGGTAGGTGTCCTTAATAGGAACTCCTCTCCCCAATTACCCAATGTTTACTCCCTTGATAAACAATCTAGAGGTCTGAACAGATTAGGAAATTGCATGTTTATGATTTCTTCCTTATGTTTTAGGGCTTCAAGTTATGTATTATGCATGCTGTACTTTAAGAAGTGCTTATTAGCCAAAGTGCCTCATAAAGAAGGTGGAATACCTAATCCCTCTTTAAAAGATATCTTTAATATACAAACTTTTACTGGAAAAAAAGTTAACAGACTCATTTTAAGACATTTTTATTTATGTGTTTGGTGCTGCCCAGGCAGTAGAATGTGGCATCCATCTTTGTTAGTACTCGTGTTTTTTTCCTGAATGATATTGCTAAGAACAGTGAACAGGGTGGGTATGAAGTTTTGCTGTCTAAAGTGCACCATTAGTACGATGTAGAGGAGTCAACAGAGATCCTAGTTATGATAAAATCTGTAGTCCTAAGATCAGGACTTCACTGAATCCCATGTCTCACCCAATGTTGTGATCCAACAAAGACACTGAACCAGAGGCAGTGGTCTTTAGCATTGTAGGGAGGTTGACAGCAAACCAATGGTTCTCTCATTGCAATGTTTACATGCAGTCTGGCCACCAAGGAGTTACTTTCTTATTACCTATCAGTTGCACTCCATCACTCCAGTAGTGATGACAAGAACCGTAGTAATGTGATAGTGAAATTCTGGAGCTACTATAATAGTAATATCTGATAGAATGGTACAGTTTTGGAATTGCTGTAAAAGTAATCCCTGAAGGGATGGTGGAGTCCTAGAGTTCCCAGAGAAGTTATCACTGGTGTGATAGTACAGCCCTGGAGTTACAGTTACTTGTAAGATGGTACATTTCTAGAGTTACTACTGAAGTGATCTCTGGTGAGGTAACGAGGTCTTGCAATTACTGTAGAAGTAATCTCATCTGAAGTGATGTAGTTCAGGTGATGCTATAGAAGGAATCTCTCACAGGGTGGTACAGTGTTGGAGTTACCAAAGTATTAACGTCTTATGGCAAAGTATTATGAAGTTAAACAGTGGAGCATCATAACTATTATTAGAATATCTAGGTTGTTAAGAAATCTGTGAAACAGAGGCAGCACATTGATGCCTCACAGTGATTGGTTCTCCAGTCTGGTTCTCAAATGGTATACTTTCTATGCAGAGGCTGGATGTACGCCCTGTCTGTGTGGAATTTGATTACACAATCTGTTTTCCTCCCATAAAGATATGTCATAAATGAACTGGCATTCCTCCAAATTGCCTGTACTTGTGAGTATTGTATAAGATTGCGTTTAGGATAAGCAGTACAAATCTTGAATAATGCCATTCAACCTTTTCAGTAACCTCAGTTACTAAAGTAAAATAGTTACTCTGAATATGTGAAATGTTTTAGAAGTGAATACTAGGGTAACTGTCCTGAAGGGCCATTTTAGGCCTCGTCAGCAAGAAAGGTCAGAATCAAACCCTCTACCTTGTGTTTATGAGGTGAAGACCTTAACATTATGCCAAATCCACCACTAATAAGTAAGTACTAGGCTAACTGCCCTTGTCGACCATTTTAAGCCTAGCCGATTTCCCTTAAAGATGAGAGTCAAACCTTGTACTTTGTGTGTGGAAGGTAAACACCCTAACCATTATACAAACCCCCACTACACTGCTGTCTTTAGTGTTTATTCTCTCTATTTCTTCTGCAAATTCTGTCTGTGAATGGAGTTTTACTGCCATATTACATCAGACAAAAAAAAAAATACTTTGAGCTCAGTGAGACAAAAACTCTTGGGCTCAGTGAAACTTGCTCATTAATCAAAATTCAGTAAATAAGTAAACGTAAATAGAAATCAATGTATGATCATTTTCATGATTTGCACAGATGACCTTAGATGAATAGTATAGCTTCCTAAATAAACGTATTTCATATTCTTTGAGCTATCAAGATATATTCTCTCTCTCGTCCTTGTCATCATGTTCTGGGTGCTATACCTGTGGTGGTAGGCTCATAGGATCTCATATGATGAAGGCGAGTACAGTCAGTACAGCAGCTTTGAGGCTCAAGAACACATAAAAAGATTACCTTCTGAAATGGTGACCAGCATTACTGCAAATTATAAAGTATGTTTGCTGCACTTATAGTCTTTTCAGAAATCTGTACAGAAAGTCAGACATTCATCTGTTGCATCACTATTAACCAATGTTTCTTTCTTGTGTTTTTGCAGGGGAGCAAAATGAAGAGGCTGCCTCGTTGGTTAATGGCCAGTCTGGCCTTGTTGCTGTTGGCCCTGACTGCCATATGTTCTGCAAACAGAAGTAAGATCTTCCATGTTTTTCTCCTGATTTGTCACTAACATTTTTTTTTTTTTAATCTGATCTAAGCATCTATTTGTGGGCATATTACAATGTATAGTGCTGCTACCTTTCAGTTACCAGTGAATCAATAGCCATTTTAGCAGTGTCTAAAATCAAAATTTTTACAAATACCGATGTTCTTCATTTCTCACTGCTGCAGTCTTCACTATTGGGTTATCCATGCTGTGGTAGCCCTCAGTCGGTCTGAATACCAGAGTCAATGTTTTGTGCATCCGCTGCTGTCACTTGCTGGGTGATGTCAGTTTGTCCGAGCTATAAAGAAGATCAGGCGATGCCATTACCTCAGTCTTTCTTGCTATGGAGCCCATAGCAGAAGCAGTTCGCAATAGTGCAGGTTGGCCGTTTCTAGATTTCTAACTTCAGCTGAAAATGCCTAAAGTTAAGCACACCATTGGGGATCCTTCCTTTTTCTTGCACTAACCGATGTCTGAAAAAGTCAATAACTTTCTCGGCTTTGGAAAGCAAATACTACACCGAGACTTCCATTCTTACTGCATCACTTGCTTAGGCCCAGATCACGATGTACCCCACTGTCGGTTCTGTGCCCTCTTTAACACTAGAACTATTCATCGTAGAGCTCTGTTTGTAGCCAGTTATTTCCATCTTCCATCTCTGATTACCGATATGGCATCTGTCAGACAGCAAACCGCAGATCTTCTGAAAAAATGTAAAGATAAGGATAGAGATAGACCGCATAAAGCCAAGCCTTCTGATGACACCACCGCTGAATGGGTCGTCAGTTTTTCAGAATCCAGTGAGGCGCTTTTGCAGTCCCTGATGCCCGACTCTATTACTTTGCAGGCCTTTACTGAGACCCTTTTGGAGTCCTGTATGCCGCAGATGTCTGCATCATCTAATGAGCCTTTGGCTGTCTCGCCCTCAGTTGGGTCCGGGGTCGCTGAGCAGGCAATGACTTCTGAGGATATCACTTGCACTTCAGATTTCACTTCAAGGCCTTTGCCCTCTCTTCCGACTAACGTACCAACGGCACCGAGGGATACCCTTCAGGCCAGACTTAGACCCACTCATAAGAAAACAGCAAAAAGTCTCCATTCCACTACTCTTCCCCCTCCTCAAACTAGAATGCTTAAAATGGTGGAGGATCTCATCACTTTCATCTGAGGTAATCAGGCCACTCCAGCCAAAAGGAGGAGGGGACGTTCTCCAGACATCCAATCGGATTTAGACTCAGAGAGATCTGACTCTTCTGTTTTTGGAGAGAAAAATCCTCTTACTGCATATGAAGACTCAGATGCAGAGGAATCTGTTCCTTCTGCATCATCTCTGAAGGACTTTCCCTTTGGGGAACCCTCCACACCCTCAGGGAACACTTCCAATGGGAATCAACGGATTTCCCTCATTCCAAGTAAAGACTGTTTCTGGACACCCTTTCACCTGCCCCCCAAAAAACTGACAGGTACTACAGGGTACCGGACTCACATCAATTCCTCTACAGAAATCCTATAGCAGATCCAGAGGTGATTACTCAGGGACCTAAGGGAGTTAAGGTTACCTCTGCAAAGAATCCTACTCCCTCAGAGAAAGAATCCAAGGCCCTAGACAGATGGGGTAAAAAAGTATATACCTCTGCAACTTTAACTATAATGGTTCTCAATTGTCAGTTCCATATGTTAAAATATCAACAGCACACTTTGGAACTTTTGAAACAGAAAATTTCTTCTTTACCAGATTTTGCCAATAATAAATAGATAGCAGAATTAATGCACTCTTCATCTCAGGTGGCAAAGCACTCCTTGCACTGTGGGTTTGATGCCATAGAAGCTTCTAGCAGGGCAGCAGTGACAGGATCTGTTATCAGAAGACATGCATGGTTGAAGGAACAACCTCTCCCTAGTCATGCCAAAGCTAAAATCGTGGATTCACCTCTTGATAAAGACCGCTTGTTCAGACAGAAAACTGAAGAAGTATGTGAAAAGATGGAAGATAAAGCAAAATCGATGCAGACTGTTAAAGATTTCCTTCAAGTACAACCTCCTAGGTTCAGCAGAAATGTTCTCTCTAAACACTGGTCCTTTCCTGTACCAAACAGGCAGGCACAAGGCAAAACCCGTAGGGTCAGACCCACCAGGGCTCAAACTCAGGGCCAGCACAGAACTAAACAGTGCCCCCCCTCTAACTCTAGAGCAGGGAGTTCAAAAACAACCCTGTATGCTAAAAACTCTCAATGACTACTTTTCCCATCTCTGCCTGCCTCCAGCACACCAAAAGCTAGGAGGAAGGCTATCTCTTTGCAGAGAAAATTGGAACTTTATAACAAAAGATCAATGGGTCTTAAAAATCATTGCTCAGGGGTACAAATTAAATTTCCGAGAACTACCACCACCAAAAGGGTACCCAGACCTACCTCCAAACCAGTGGGCAGAAGCACTTAAACAATCGCAAAACTTAACAGCCCTAACGGCAGAAAAACCTGTACCTCCAGAACAAGTTGCAAAAGGATTCTATTCCAGACTATTCCTTGTTCCCAGGAAAGAGAGAACTTGGCATCCCATCCTGGACCTAACCTTTCTCAATACTTTCCTGGTAATCCCAAAATTCAAAATGCTTACCTTACAACAGCTTCTACCAATGCTGCCAAACAAAGCTTGGATGGTCACCTTAGACCTAAAGGAGGCTTACCTGCACATCCCAATAAGGGAATCATGCAGAAAATTCCTGTGCTTCAGAGCAGGATTTTTATTTATTTATTTATTTTATTTTATTTTACATTTGTTGACAGGGCTAGTCTAGCTGGATGTAAGTCCATTTTCAGTAGAGGCCCAGGGAGAACAGCTCCAATGATTATAAAAAGTTTAAACAAAGTCAGGCAATACAATACAACAATACAAACATATAGAAAAAGAGCTAGTGAATATGCATAGTACTAAAATAAGGTTAGAGCACAACTCAACAAATATAATGAACAAAATATCTTAAAAAATCTTAAAGGATCTTTACACTTTCAATTCTCTGCTTTGCCATTTGGCTTATCTACTGCTCCCAGGGTATTCACCAAATGTCTGGCTCCTGCCATTGCCTTTTGCAGGCAAAACAATGTACAGATTTACCCTTACCTGGATGACTGTCTCATCCAGGCAGACTCTAAGGAACTGCTCCTGCAGCACCTCTCATTTGTAAAAACCCTACTCACCTCTTTGGGGTTCACTATCAATGAAAGGAAATCAAAACAGACACCTACCAGGAAAACTCCATTTCTGGGAGCCTTACTGGACACAGGACAGCAAATGGCCTTTCTGTCCCCAGTACCAAAATACTCTGGCCTCCCAAACCCAGCTTTCTGCAAAGAAATTCCTGCAAGCTCTAGGGTACATGGCCTCATGCATCCTCCTGGTACCTCTGGCCAGACTGCACATGAGGAAAATTCAGTGGTACCTAAAGAACCTATGGTGTCAACACTCTCAACCTCTGGACACCTCCCTACCTGTCATCCCTTGCATAAGATCAGAGTTCCTCTGGTGGGCCCAGGCATGGCCTCTGAACAAGGGACTTCCATTCACCCTCTGTCCATCGGACCAGACCATAACTATAGATGCTTCAACATAGCCTGGGGCACCCATCTAGAAGGTAGATGCACCCAAGGTCTCTGGGATGCTCAAATACTACCCTTGCACATCAACCAAAAGGAAATGATAGCAGTACAAATCTCTCTGGCATCCTTCAAACCCTACCTCAAACTAGGGGTTCTTCTCATAAAAACAGACACCACAGTCATGTGTTACATCAACAAACAGGGAGAGACTCAATCTTACCCCTGTGCAGACTAGCCATGAACCTGTAGCTAGCAACCTCATCCATGGGACTACATCTTATAGCCCAATACCTACCGGGCATCAACAACACCTTAGCAGACCACTTAAGCAGAAACCTGCTGGACCCACATGAATGGCAAATCCACAGAGACATTTTTCTGAAAATGACCCACACATGGAGGACCCCCAGGTGGATCTCCTTGCCTCTCATTTAAATCACCAAGTACAGAAATTCTGCACCAGGGAGTACCATCACCTGGCCTGGAAGGACAATGCCCTGACCTTCCCTTAGAATACCCTCTTTGTGTATGCAATCCCACCTCTTCCTCTTATTCCAAAAGTATTAATCAAGATAAGGGAGGAAAATCCAAAAGCAATACTCATTGCCCCAGATTGGCCCAGACAGCATTGGTACCCACTGCTGCACAGCCTATCTCTCCAGGCCCCCTGGCAGCTACCTCTAAAGTCTTGCCTGCTATCCCGGGGGGGGGGGGGGACAAAGCTGCACCCAGACCGTCAGACACTCAAGTTTTCAGCATGGCGTATTCTGCCCTAACCAACAAGTAATCTGTGCTAAGCAAGCAAGTCCTTGACATCATCACAGAAGCCAGAAGGCCGAGCACCAGAAAATCTTATGCTGGAAAATGGAAAAGATTCTGCCCCTGGAGCCAGTCCAAGGGGGCAGACATTCATCTTCCCTCCATTCCTCTTATTCTAGATTATCTGGCTGAGCTTCTTAATAAGGGTCTCTCCTTCTCCTCCTTAAAGATCCAAGCCTCTGCCATCTCGGCACACTTTGATACAGAACAGCCATTGTTCTCCCACCCCCTTATCAAACAGATCCTTAGAGAAGCCTCTAATATCAGGCCTCCCAGAAGACAGCCCACCCCAGTCTGGGATCTGAACTATGTTTTAGAAAAGCTTATTCTGCCCCCCTTCGAGCCTGCAGCATCCTCAGAATTAAAGTACCTCTCATGGAAGACTGCCTTTCTCCTGGCTATCACTTCAGCCAGGAGAGTGTCAGAGCTTCAAGTTTTAATGGCCATTGAGCCATTTGTCATCTTCCATATAGGCAGGGTCTCTCTGAGAAACAACCCCTCCTTCATGCCAAAGGTGGTTTTGGATGTTACTCTCAACCAGGCCATCCACCTGCCCACCTTCTTCCCTAACCCTCAGAACAAGGGGGAAAGGATACTGCATTCTTTGGATGTGCACAGGTAACTCAGATTTTATCTGGATCGTACAAAGACATTCAGGAAAACTGACCAGCTCTTGGTCAGCTTTAAAACAGGGGCACAGGGGAAACCAATATCCAAACAGACCATTACCAAATGTATAGAATTCTGCATCCAGTTTTGCTACTCCTTGCATGGAAAACCACCCCCTAAGACCATCAGAACCCATTCCACTAGGGCAACCTCTTCTTCCACAGCATTCCTAGAGGGGTACCCACCAAGGACATACTGGAAGCTGCCACATGGACTTCAGTCCACACCTTCACCAAGCATTTTCTATCAACCTTCCACCCTTTTCCTCAGCTTCAGGAATCTTCCCAATGGTTAGGACTGCAGCAGTGAAAACACGAAGAACATAGTACAGTTGCGTACGCTTACCATAAATGTAGATGTTAGTGTGTTCACTGCTGCAGTCCTGCTTTCCCACCCTCCTTCCCCCTGATATCTGCTGTCTTTACAGAGACACATTTCTATGCGGTCTCTGACCCCAGGACTACTAATAATGATTAAAATTGGACTTCTTTGGTTGGTTAAGACAAGAAAAACTGAGGTAATAGCGTCACCTGCTCTCCTTTATAGCTCGGATGACCTGACGTCACCCAGCAAGCGACAGCAGCTGATGCACAAAACCTTGACTCTGGTATTTGGACCAACTGAGGGCTACCACAGCATGGATAAACCCAATGGTGAAGACTGCAGCAATGAGAACACTCGAACATCTACATTTATGGAAAGTGTACCCAACTGTATTTTCTGCTCAGACATGTGTAATTCACTGTTCAAGATTGATTTTTAAGACCAAGAAGTGTCATTGCTGCACAAATAAATGAGATAGGTTTTATGCAGTTAACAGTGTACAGTAGCAGTGCCAGGTTAATTTTAGGGTGTTTAAGGGGATAACTGAAAATGAGGATATTCATTGGTTTTGCTCTTGGGCAATTATAAATCTTTACTACATTTCATGGTGCTGTCAGAAGCTAGTGGAAATTAAGTGTATCTGTTAGGTCTTTTTAAAACTGAATCTGAATTTGGAGACTCCAGTTGTCAAGTAGAAGAACACTGATAAATGGAGTCTGTAAACTTGGATTCAGTTTTTAAAAATTTAAACAGTGTAAAACATCATTTTTTTTTTGATCTCCCAGATCAAAATTGATCCTATGCTAATGTTGCAAAAGGGGGGAAACTGTATGTGCATATTTCATGTTTTAATTGTGTGTGCAATAAACTAGGCTGGGGCATTTAGGTTAGGATTAATGTTTTTATGTCTGAAGTTAGAATCAAAGTAAAATTAATCCAAGTCCTTGTTTAGGTACAGCTACTTGAATACGTGTAAAGATATTCTCTTTTATCTATTGAACAGCAAGGTTTTCAATCAAAATATAATAGCCAGATAACAATTGTTGTTTAGCTTCACAAATGCATTCAGCTTAGCAGAGGGTATTTTTTCTAGATTTGTAAAGGGCTTTTGAAACTCTTAACTATAACCTTATTCTAAATAAGCTGTCATGCTATGGATTTCCTCAATAAGCATTTGACTTGCTGGAGTAAGTTCCTGTTCTGCATGGCCCCCTACTTTTCTCACTCTGTCTAAACAACATTCTGTTAGACTTGTCACACATAAACGTCTTGTATGCAGATGACATGGTGATTGCATCTGTATGCAGATGACATGGTGATTGCATCTGCTTACATATCACCACATTAGTTTGCTTCAGTGCTACAGAATAATTTTGTGTCCGTTTGGAACTGTCTTATCAGTAGCATATTGTCAATCAACAGAAATGAATCTATTTTAATGATTTTTGGTACTGTTAAAAGATTAATTAATTATTCTGCACCCAATATTGTTGACTATTAGGGTCTATAATTCCAGTCACCAAACAACAGAAATATCTTGGCATCCTTTTGGACAGTACTGTTTCCTTTGATAATCCCATTTAACTTACTACATCTAAAGTACTACAACATGTTAGAGCTCAGTACAGTGGCCCTGATTCCAAAAGATTTGCTGTCAGTGTAAGTGACCACTTACACTGAAAGCGGCTTGAAAGCAGGTGTTTTGGAATCTGTGATCCCACGGTGTAAACCTGTTTATAGGTAGGCTTTACACCAAAGTCATTCAGTTACAGTCAAAGCAAGTCTTTTGGAATCAGGGCAGACTTACACTGAGAGCAAATCTTTTGGAATCTGTCCCATTGCCTAACGCCTACTCACATCAGATTCTAGGCATGCAGTAGCCACCAGTGTTTTAATCTAACAAATTCATCATAATGCACCAACTATTGCCATACATTCAGATTAAAATTCAGCAGTACTACATAAACTACAGATAACATTTCAGATGTCTCTCAATCTGGCTTCTACCACTAAAAATCACTGCACCTCTATTCAAAGGGCAGAATGGTCACCTGTCTCTGCTAGGCCCAGCTTCAAGCTAAAATCATTCACATTCAGTCTATTAAGGAAGGATTTTGAGCACAATTTGTAAATAAATTACACATTCATAAGTCTTCAGATAACCTTTGAAACAATGCAGCTACTAAATTAGAGGCCCACAATCTCTGTAGCCACCTTTAAGAAATCCTTCAAAAAGCTTTCCCCTGCTGCATCGAACAGGGTGCCTAAGGATATCACTGCTCATAAAGGTGTCCTAATCTTTAAAAAGTTGAAGGCACACCTTTTTCAGGAATGCAAATATATTTGTTTTAGAGTTGTAAGTTAATATGGTATTACTTTATAATCAAGACTCCTTAAGTTCATCCTTTGTGACCACTGGAATGACTACAATCTGCTGCTGGTCTTTATTGCAGTGATTTCATTTTACTGTGTAAAACTGGATATAATGTATTTATTGTTTCTGATGAATATACATCCATCCATCCATCCTCAACCCCTTTTGCCATTTTGCACATGCGGTGGGGTGTCACTTTTGCAGTGACAATCATCTCGAGCCAAGGTTTACACCACTGGGTGGCTAGGCCTGCCACCGTAGTTAATTCGTACCACTCACTTGCACACACACTCTCACCTATGGCCAGTTTAGAGTGTCCAATCCACCTACTGCATGACTTTGGAATATGGGAGGAAACCGGAGCACCCGGAGGAAAACCACATGACTGCAGGGAGGACATGCAGACACCGCACAAAAGGTACCCCAGCCAAGAATCGAACCAGAGAACCACATGTCATCTATATAATGCTGTAGACATATATATAAGATGTTTCTTTGGCATCTGTATACAGTTATAGTTATGTAACATGTGTATTATCTGTGTTTCTAAATTTTGGTTGCTATTGCCTTTGTCATATGGCCTAGGTAGTAACTGAAAAGGGTCCTAGTTATCAGCCTAATCACCTAATTGTTAAAAAAAAAAACCCTAAACTAAGCTAAATGAAACTAAACAAAACTAAAATAATGCTCCTGCTCTGCAAATAAGATTCTGTACATTCAGGGATGTCTAGCCATGTAGACATTTTATGTAAATGAATTGGAAAAATGGAAAATACATCAGAATCCTTTTTGTCTCCTGACTACTTAATCTAAATAAGCTATTGAAAGTTACTGAAAGAGGGATTCTACACTGTCAGCTTGAATATAGCCTCCTTCTTATCCCAGCCTTCTCAAAGAAAATTCTTCCTTCTTTACAAGTAGTTGCTACCAGAGTCTTCTAGTTTACTTCTTTGGTCCCTCAGTACACTATTGCTTAGGATTAAACAAAGCCAAATGAATTCCATTTCATCAAAGAGTAGACTTTCCTCTGGATTCCCTTATTTATTAACTTCTTAAAATGATTACCTTTCCTTTCTTTGCTAGCAGGCTTAATTATAAGAGCTTGGCACTACTTTCTGAAATCACCTCACACAACACACAGTCTCTTCATATCCTCATAAGAAACTTTTTTGTAGCAGTCTTAGTTTTTCTGTACTTGTTCCTATGCACTAGAAAGTCCTTCCTGCCATTTAAAGAGTAAAAATTTCTATCCAGTATTTTGTAATACCCTTGAAAATTATCTGTTTGATTCTACCAGATTCAGATGTTTCAGTGATGGTTACCCCTTAAATAATTAATCTACACCTGTCATTGTTTTCTTGGTATTATATCAGGTTCTAAAAAATATACAGATATCTTGAAATGAACAACATTTCTCTGCAAAATTTACTCTGCTGATTAACACACACTTCAGAATAAAAAAAGTTAAATAATGATCTGTGGAAAACAGACTGATAATATTATTTAGAAAAGAGGTAGGCACCAGGCCAAGAGGGGCAATTGAGCACAATTTACTTGACACTCCTTGACACTCCACTGAAGACCAGAAAGCGTATAATGATCAGTGATGTAGTCTTACATTTTCTAAACTTTTCTGACATGATTCTTGCAAGTGAACAGGTATTTTGACCATAATTAATAAAAATGTACACGGTATTTCAAATATGTATGTTCATATCCAAATAACACATTTATCATTCTCCCCCATGCACACGCACACCACAGTTTGTGTCTACCTGGCACTTGAACATTACTTGTAAGAGTATGTTTGGCACTTTGTTTCTTATCCCTGGTTTGAAAATAAAACAAACTTAACCTGCATCCTAAAATTATTCAGGTTGTTGTGATAAAATTCCCATAGCTAGACATTTCAGTTGTAGTCATATATCTCAACCTCTTAGTTAGAGATATCTGTACAAAGTAAAAAATAATGGACAGATTAAAAAAATGCTTATAAAAATTAGAAACTTGTCATAATAACAAGTTTTGCATTAGCATGCATTTTCTGAACGATAAAAAGTCTCAAATGCAGAGTGTGTATGTCATTATTTAATGACTGCAATCCTTAATGATCTCACGGAAAAAAAACAAATTTTATGAAGGACAGACCAAAATATAATGCAAATATTAGGACATTCTGCAAACTTCTGGACAATTGAGAAGTATGACCATTGCCCACCAGTGATCATACAACTGTATGGTTCAGTTTAGGGGAGAATTAGGAAGATAGATATGAACGTATTATTGAATTGAATTATATGTGGATTTCATTCAAGTTGATGAGAAGATGGCAAAAGGGAATAGGAGTAGAGAAGTGATGTGGCAAAGAAATGAAACAGCAAGTCGAATTTACTAAGGTTTGAATAGTGGGGAATATATACTGAAGTAAATGGGAGATTATATTCCAAGTGAGCCGGCAAGATGCCTTTACCTATGGTATTCCTTGTTAGTCTGTAAAGAAACAGGGAGATTTTATTCACCCACAAAAAAGAACAGAGTTAATCTTTTGATGTGTATTAATAATATTGTTTAGGTGATCAAGGCTATAGAGGTTTTTGAGAGGTTATGGGTACCAAAGAGCATTTGTTTTACTTTTGGTGGCACAGAGTATTTGCTTTCTGTTGATTAGCATTTGTATAAGGGAATGGAAGTTTTCTTGTAATACGTTTTGGATGGCATGGATAGAGTGACTGGAGTGTACATAAATTGTGATAGTGAGATTGGACAGACCAAATGGGAATTTGCTGATACAATTGGAGAGTAGTAGGGAAGTCAGAGTGGAGCCTTGAGGGACTCCTTTTAGAAGGGGGTGGAAGGGGAGTTAGGGTTGTGAAATTCAAATTCGAAATGTTGGTCTGACAGGTAACTTTGGAAGGAGGGAAGCATTTTGGCTAATACTGGTTTCAATGAAATTTTAATGAGGTTATTGTTTTGTGGGACAGATTGGCTGGCCTATAGAATGTTCTTTCAGAACCAGTGTCCAAAAAAGTCAATGGTGGCATTCAAGAAGGCATGAGCAGTTAAAAAATGGGTAAGGGGTGATAGAAGGAATTAAATTAGGTTTAAGTGCATTTAATGGTAGGGCAGTAAAGCACATGCTGCCTTTTATCATCAATCACATAAAATTAAACCTTTCCTTTTCTTTGTTAGTTTTATATTCCCTTATAAAGCACTAAATGATGCTCTGGAGCCAGCACAAAAAGATTGATATCAGGCTGTTGGAAGGAGTCCAAGGAAGGTCACCAGGAGCATGTGTGGGGTGGGAGGAAAACAAAACAAAACAGAGACTAGAAAACCTAGAGACACTTTTCCCTAGATACTAGAAAAGACAGGAGATACATGATGTGGCTTTACAAGATCATATTAGCTGGATACAAAGGGTTCATTCTGAAATGAAAATACAGAGTGAGGGAGAGGACAGCAGGAACAGATTATGTAAATCAACTATTCACTGGATCTTCGGAATTATTTCTTCACAGAGTGGGCTATGGATCTGTGGCGTGGACTACCATTCTGGGAAGTGGACAGGGAATCCATGTAGGCATTCAGGAGGGTATAGGGCAAGCAGAGAATGAATTAGGGAAACTGGAAGGACAGAAAGGCAGAATGTTATATTGATTAGATAGGATCATTGTCTCATTTTGCCATAAAAATGCAATATAATGTGATATCAAAAATAGTGAATTAATATAATTAATAAATGCTGGAATGTCACTAATGCAATTTATAAATTAATTAACTGCAGTTATAACTTGCAGTCAGATTGTTAGTAAGTGTATAACTACAATTTCTACAACTAACATCCCTGTCAGTTTTACAAATGCATTCTGTCATATGTAGTTACAGTAATAAAATACTTACTAGATGTCAGCATTCATTGCCGGCCTCCCTTTATGGAACTAACTATAATTTATCATTACATCATAACTTTGACATAAAGCTTGAAGTAAAATGCTACACTGAATTAGGGTGGGTCTCTGAGAAAAATAGACCTTTCCTCATATTAGATGAGTTGTCTTCCATGTGACTTCAAATGCTGCTTCAGTTCAGTTAGCAAACTGTGGCACACTACACCTACCATTTGTAGGGCAGTATTTATTAATGGGTCTTTATTATAACAGCGAACGCTTAAATTAGCGAACACTGTATAAATGACCCCAAAAAAATGAAAACACAAAATTCTGAACAAATGGAACAGTGATTTTTTTCCCTGGGAAAAAAAAATCGCTGTTCCATGTCTTTGGGATTTTGCCGTTTTTACATTTCGCTGTTGATTAAACAGCGTTCACTATATTAAGCATTTGCTTACTTAATAAGGAACCTTTATTAATTACTAGTTTCATTTCCTACCGATGCACAGTGGTCAAGGAGTAATTGCGATTTATTTTTTATTTCATTTTTTTCTAATCTTGCAAACTGTGGTACTGTTCCAACTTCATGCTTATTCTGCAATGGACACTTTTTGTCTTCAGAAATCGCAGTGTTGTCTGTTTGTTTAAAAATATATGAGCACAAAGAATAATGATTAATGATTTCCTGAGATTCTATAGTTTACATAAACACTGAATAACTTACTCCAATATTGCCAAGTAGAAGTCTTAATGGAACTGATGAAGATACCAATACTCACTATTTTATCTTACTGCATATCCAATACTCTCGACAATGCAAGCATTTTTATCTTCCATGTTTTATATTATTGGAAGAGTGAAATTATATACCTTTACTGTTAACTGCCAAAATGATTAAAGGCTTATGTGAAAAACAAACTATACAGTCACACATTCGGTATACAGTCATTAAACCTAGCAGAGCAGTATATGTTTGAATTATAAAATTAATCATAGCAAAACAATTTTTTATGGGATCTCAGAACCTGCTTCTTCAGATCAAAACTGGCTGTTAGCTGCACAAGAAGGGACTACATGAAAGGTGAGAGCATGCTAACTGGATATATGAAGAAGATGATTAAAGGTAGGAATCGGGAAGGACAGTGTACAGAAGGTATAAGGTGACTGAAAGTGGGGGTCAGGAGGGTATATATGGTATAATGAAAGGCAACTGAAGGTGGTGATCAGGAAAGTATAGAAGCTGTTCTTAGTGAAAGGTGATGAAGGTGGGAATCGGGAACGTGTAGAAAGGAGAAAGGGTCTAAGGTAACTGAAAGTCGGCCAGGAAGGTGTAGAGAAGACAGAACATGCACAGTGACAAACAGTGGGGATCAAGAAGTGAAAGAGGGTACAGAGTGTTAAACTGGTGCTCTGGAAGGGGTAGAGGGTATTAAAAGTGGACAGATATTAATTACAAGCAGAAATCTTCAGAGGTAATTTTAATTTGAGATGTAAATGAAGAGGGGTTAGCTTATTTTGTGACTAGGTGCTGTAAGGGAATTTTGAAGAAACTAGAACATACGCTTCTTACAGTGAGTTAAGCTAGGACAACAGTTGTGAAGTTTAAAGATGACTGTGCAAAGAAAATTTGTGGCCCTGAGAGACAGGGACACAGTTATGGTTTGACATGGAAAGACCGTGCTGTTCAGAGAATAAGTACATGCTTATTAATCTTCGGGTGTGAACAGCAAAAATCTGTAATCCAGAAAGTTTAAAGGAGGAAGTGGTGCTCTTATTGAAAGGTAGTATAGAGTTTGGGGTATAAGTATTATTTTGCTTGCTGAAGAACTGAATTTTCTGGAAACGACTAGGTATTTCAGTAAGCAAGCATGAGTCGTCTGATATTCTTTATGCTAACAATGGGAGAAGGAGTCATTTCCAGCAGTATTTTAAGTTGTTTGGAAGGAGATGCATTCTCACTGCGGTGGGCAGCTCTTTTGCAGAATATGCCAATGTCTGGAAAGAGTGTGATGTCTAATGGGAACATCAAAGACTATAATTTTGTTTTTTGACATATTAGTGTTCAATAGTTAGAGGTTAGTAAGTGGTTTACTTTAAAGTCACTTTAAAAATATTGAATTAGAAGCAGATTTGTCAAATCTTTATTTATACAAGTTATTCTGTGTACATGAACATAATGAGACAAAGGATGTTAGTTGTGAGAGGTTTTATAAAAGTAGATAACAGAAGGGGAGAAGTACTGAGCTCAGAGAAACCTATAGTGCAGAGTTAAGCTTACTTCCCGAGTAACAATTAAGTTCTTGTTCCCTGTTCCATTGTCCTTTTTTTTTCAATCACAAGTTGCATTTTTGTCTGTGACCTAAATTTTTTTTACTAGCTCATCTGGAATGTCTTCCATATATCTTTCTCTGTAAAAAATATATATAATCATGTTTCCTCTGAATTTTCTGCTTCTGTCTTGAAAATGAGTCCTCATGCTTTTTTTCAATCAGAAATATGTAAATCAGTAGATGCTTTTTGGATTCTGTTTAGGTACTTAACATTTTTTTCTGCCCCCCCCCCCATCTCTATCTCTCTCTTCCTTTCTTTCTCAGTATGGTTTCTGTCATCTGCATACTCTGTAATTGTATGTACATCATGGGCTGCAGAACTGTGCACCGTACTGCAGATGGGGTCTAGGAATTGTCTGTGCTGTATAGAATCTCACCACCCTGCTTTTTACTTAATCATATTGTTGTGCATCTGACTATTTTGCCCTCCTTGTCATTTCTTTAACTCATTTCTTTAACTTGTTGAACTATTTTAGATTGTTTTAGGTAAGTGCATAGTCTCTTTTCATTCATTATCATTAGTGCCCCCTCTCCAGTTATCTGCTCTTCTTGGTTGTTTTATTCCCAGATCTATTTAATTGTTTTTGCCGAATACAAACTTCTGTACTTTAGGCTAGCCCTTCAGTTGAGCCTAATCCTCTTCTTTCCTGTGTCATCCAGCTTTGGAATGTCATTCTTGCTATACAGCTTTGTGTCATTTTGCAAAGAAGCATACTTGTGTGCCATTTTCCATTAGAAGGGATGAGAGTAATTTCATCTACTGAATACTGCAACAGCCCCCTTTGTATTCAATTTAGTATGATTATCTGTATTTTACGGTGGAGCCCCAGATCATCCCCATGGACCTACCACTAAGATGACTTAACTTATTTAGTAATCCTTTACAGTGGACCACATCCAGTGCCTTATTGAATCCTGCTTAGCTTTCACTTTCCGTTTTTGCTGCTGCTTTAGTTACCCAGTTAAAGAAAACATCATTTACTGTGTCCTTCTGCCTTTCACTGCACTGGGCTTTGGGTATAATTCCACAATTCTTTCATACATGAAGAGGTGATCTATGAACTTTAGACAAAATCACAATCATATGAACAAAAGTAGTGATGCCACACCGCAGGTCCCAAAAACAGGTACTTAAAAATGACGTTTAAGCAGTGACCATAGGTTTATATTTTTTTGTTCTTCAAATCTGTCTGTCTGTCTATCCATATATCTGTCTATCAAGCATTATCTTTTTGTGTTTTATAAAAGGATAGTAAAATGGTGCAGTCAGATATAACAATTCACTGCATTTTCCTTGTATTTATGTTAGTATGAATGTGTCTTTCATGCCTCCCTTTTTCTCTTCTTATTTTTTGCTAAACAAATTCTGCGTGTTGAGTTCTGGATGCACATGACCACAACCTTTCCCCCATTTTCTTTGCACCAATGTCACACTGAATTCTGGATGCACACAACCACATTCTTTCCACCATTTTCTTGGCACCTGTGTCACATTGAATTCTGGATGCACATGACCACAACCTTTCCACCATTTTCTTGGCGTCCATGTCTATGTTACTTCAATTCCTTAATGCTAGCAGCTGCAACCACCCATCTTGCCCTTTCTGTGGTCAGGTTGTAAAGGGGTGGATGTACCTCAGAGACCCTGGGGCACTTTCCCCTGCATTGCTGTGTGCATGGCTGGCAGTATTTTCATGGCAGGCATACATACTGCTATACAGACCTTCATATTCTGCTTACTGTTCTCCCTGTCACTCTTTACTGGCACTGCCACTATAACTAGCCCCCCCCCCCCCCCGTAGCCACCTGGAAGCAGGCACATAATGACAGATGCATAACTGACCTCTCTGGAAAAGAGAGCAGGTGTCCCAGCACTTGATCTTTATCACAACCAGCCCCCACCCAGTTATCTATATGGTGCACTGCTGATTACAGGAAAGTGTGTCCTTATAGTGAAGCAGCTACAAGCGTTGTGTGTGACTAGTTTAACATAATTTTAAATAAACTAAAATTTACTGTTACGTAATTATTTAATTGGAGAACATTGTGAGGTTGTCTGGTTATGGCAATGGTAGAAGGCCTGCTGCCTGTACGTATGCCCTGAAGGACATAGTTTGGGATGGGGCATGGTGTGTGATCCCTGTCCAATGATAAGAAATCATCTTAAGGAGCAGCATTGTTAAATTAGATTACAGGGCTGTGCAGTCATACAGCTGCTGTATGTTTTGAAAGACATACGGAAAACATGCGACAAACATAAGGGAAGAAATGTTTGCCCCTCTGTGTACAGCATAGATAATGATGCAGCTAATACGTTAGCATTGATAGACTAAAAGTGAAATAATAAGGGCAATGTTCTTTGTTATTTGACTATTTTAAAAACTAGGAAATGCACACAATCTTTTTGTCTGATTTTATGTCAAACACTTATTTACCTGTGATCTTTTTTCTCAATAAATTATTATTATTGAATAATCACATATGACATAGGCAATCTTACCTTTATATAAATGAAAAACAAACAAAATGACACCACTTTAGTTGCAAACATTATACATTACTTATAATCTATCCAGTCATTGTCAGTTAAGCATTATATGGCTCATTCAAATCCTGCCTCTTAAACTTTGTTCCTGCTCTGCATATATTGTTCCCATTTTTCCTATGTAGTTTGCTCCTTCCCTTTTCTAAAGATCCCAATTCCAGTTGTTTTATCTCTTTTACTATATTCACTACTTCTAATAAAGGTGGTCTAAACTTTGATTTCCATTTTCTACTAATTGCTTTTTTGGCAGCCACCATAATTACACTCAGCAAGGCTTTACTATGTCTAAGCAATTCCAATTCTGTATCATAGCTCAAAAAAAAATAATCTCCCCAGTCATTCCAATCCACTCCCCCACCATTGCCGATGGAGCAGCTCATCAACACTCCCAAAAAATATGTTCCCAGCCACCTCTTTCTTGCTTATCACACCTCCAACATTTGCTATCCATCTGAGGAAAAATTCTTTAGAGTCTATCTGAGGTACAAAAATACCTATGTAAACACTTCTAGGCAACAATCCTAAATATTCTAGACTTTGTTATATGTTTGGGAGATGTACATATATCCCACCATTGTCTCTTTGGGAATTGCTTATCCAAGCTCTCTTCCCAATCTTTTCTAAGTTTCTCTGATGGATTTTTATAATTATCATGCAATATTTTATACGCTTTACTAATTATTTCATTTTAAACGAAAGCTTCTGTTCTAGATTCCATTAAAACTCTACCAGTGTTGGTCTTTCATTTAGCACACCCCTAGTTCTTTCTCTTTGTGTATACTCTGATATCAATCCTTGATAGGGAAGGCAATCTTTAACCTGCAGTCCAAATGAATTCTATGCCTCTTCCCATTGGAACCTTTCCTTTTTCTAGTTATTTGCTCCCAATACCTTGGTTCCTCTGTCAATTTTCTCCAATAAATTCCAGCCTCCTCTTGCCTATTATGTGTATCCCTAACCACAGTCATCCCAATCAGCAGAATCTCCTTTCTCCATTCTCTTGCTGGTTTAGTTTTCAAATACTGCCTACTATTTTATGAATATAATACTCTGTATGATTTGTGTTGTTCTCCTTAAAAAGTCTGAATCCAAAATCCCAATCAATTCTTATTTCTTGAGCTTCCTCCCTGTATTATCATCATTCCTTCCAACTTTGAATTACAGTTTTATGCTTGTGCTATATTTTAGAGCCTTAACTGTATTGCTCTAAAATACCCCTTAAATTGGGTAATCCTAGTCCACCTTGTTCTATTGGAAGAATCAGCTTATCCCACTTGACCCTTGCTGTCTTCCCTTCCCAGATAAAATCCTTCAACTCTTTTTTCAATTGCTAGCCACAGCTTCTCCTCTGGTTGATCTGTGATCTTTTGTTTCAAGATCATGATCATATTAAACTTGGACCTATGTAGTAACAAACCTATGTGCCCATCTATCTCCTTTCTATAGCTATTTATCTGTGTAGCTCTCTCTGTCTCTGTCTAACTATCCATCTATCTGTCTAGCTATCTGTCCTGAACATGCCCCATGAGGCCTGTCCTTAATGTGAAAATCAGTTGGTGATCTCCTACCCTACCTCACCTCTACTTTCCAGGGAAGGAGATGTGGCCTGATACATTATTCATCCCCAGGTAAGGCCTTTTTTATGTTTCTTTTTTCTTGGCAAGTCATTGTTGACATCTGGTTCTATTTTCTTTGTTCCTCCATACTTATATCCTGATCTTGTACCAGGGCCCGTAATTCGTGGGGGCACTACCCTGATGTCATCATTCAATGGATGGGTTCAATGGGTGTAGCCTTGTTCCCAACAAACAAAGTCCTGCAGAGGGGATCAGATGTTGGTATGACCCTTTCTTACTACAGCGGCCTACATTTTTGTGTTTTTCCCCATTTTTCCTTGTGTGGTAGTACTGAAGGGATAGGCATGTAATGTGAACAGCATGAAGTTATCACTCCTTTAGACATATGGTACAGCCCTTCAATAGGCCCTGTATAGGTAAACATCTCTGATTATGTCTCTAGTCTCTACCAGGAATGTATTAATGGCAGATGCTTCCCTGCAACACACCGTATGCCCACCCCCAGGAGGAGATAATGTGTCTGCATTCTTCTCCTTTCTCAGCCAACTCCTTCAGCACTTTGGTTACCAACTGAACCTAGAGAGACTAGCTTATAGTCAGGGTTCCTTCCAACTATGTACTGGAGCTGGCATTCTTCCAAAGCAGTCCTACAGTAACTGGTGTGCCTTCCTTACTCCACTTCCCACTGTTGTGAGTTGTGGACAACTTGCGTACTGGTTTTCAGGTGTGTAATAAGTGAGTCTCTGAAGTGATTACTTTCTCACTGCTGCTTACATTTGGAATTGCATACTTGAATGATAGCTTGCGTATCTTTTACAAGTGTACCTGTATTGTTTAACATATTGTAAATAAACACCAGTCCATAGATGTGGTGTGATGCCTTTTATTGTGCAAACAGAGATTTTATAATACAACCATCTGTAAACTTTGTATTGTACACTGACACAGTGGTAACAGTGGCAGGGACTTTGCAGGTTGCCCATTTTTCTTTAATGTCCAAAAGAACAGAAGGCTGTGGGTTCTATTCCTACACTAAGTATTTAGATTAAATATTATAATACTGGAACTGCAGTACAGCATTATAAAGGAGCTGCACTTCTGAGATGCTGCCCCTCAGATGGGATGTTAAATTGAGATCCCAACTACCTGATTTAATAGTGACTTAGCAGGAAGTTAGGAAAACTCCTGGCATTTTTCTGAAACAAGCAGGGCAATTTTCTGATGTCTGGGCCAGATTTAATCAACATGTGTGTGTGTGTGTGTGTGTGTGTGTGTGTGTGTGTGTGTGTGTGTGTGTGTGTGTATGTATGTTTGGGGGGGATTTGGTTATGGAGTGAATTGCTGGCAGTTAGTTTCGAGATCTGTTAACAGTGGATTCATGAGTTTTTTGTTATTCCTCACTGTTGCGTGATCTCAGATTTAGTATGTGTAATTAGCAGGGGGTGTAGGGGTGCATGGGGCAACATTTTCTTTTTACTTTTTTTTCTTGTTTTGATGCTTTAGATTAATTGGGTTTATATATACTGAAACTTCAAATTAGTGAATTTTGACGTTTCAATATAGACCTATATTTAAAGAGAGAGACAGAGAAATTCCTTTGTTTAGATCTAAATTAAAAAAAAAAAGTCTTAAGTTTTTTTCTTCTGTAAAACTTTTTCTTGAAGGAACTTGATATAATTATTGGTGTATAACATGGACTTTAATCTACAATCCATTTCAAAGATTGCAGTGTCAGGTACTAGAAAGCTGAAGGACATCAAACTGATACCTTTTTGATCATGTTTAATTGTCTCAGCAAATTTTTCAGCTGAAACTGTGAAATCCTAACTTTGTATTTGAAAGCAGCCTGACAGAAGGAAGTAGGTTATGCATCTGAAATCCTACAAAGAAGAATGTAGAAAACAGACATTCTTTGTGTTGTAGCTCTGACCTCCAAAAACCAGGGTTATCATGGATAACTTACTCAGCTGCTCATGTGACTTTTGTTTTCTAACAACCTGTCTGTTCTGTTGTATCCCGATATGAAACTGAGAGGTTCATTACGTGTACTGAAAACGTGATTAAAAGGAAGTGGCCTTTCTCACATACACTGCCTGTGTTGTTATTCTAAGCATCCGAAACAAACCACTCCCTTTGGAGAAACATATGCTTGTAGTAGCACACCAGGGGGTCAGAGCAGCTGGTACTTCACAGGGTTCCTGCACAATTTTAGTTTTACATCTGGAGCTATGTTTATACATTATCAGCTAAGACTACAGTGTCAAAAGTCTTCTGGATTCACCTTTTCTGATTCAGACAAACAAGTAATAAAAAGGAGTTACTTTATCTGCAGCATAGTTGTTTGCCAGTCAGGGGGATGTCTACAGCTTGTAATCCCCTTTTTTGTGGCATTGAGGGCGTCAGTCTTAAACTGCATGGGTGAAGGCGGGGCCATTTCACAAGCAGCTGCTCTGAAAATAATCTCTTTCATTTTTTATGGGTTTCTATCCATCATTTTGTATATTTTAGTATATGAAGAAGTAATGTTTGCTGCTTCCCAAACACAAAAACAATATTGTTTTACCTATGAACTCTGATTTTATTGATACTAGTAATGTGTAAAAAGGCAAAAGTGCAGATATCATTTCCATTATCCAGATATTTTCCTTACTAATTTATTCATAACCTGACCAAACTTCCCAGGTGCATTAGGCCCACATTCTACGTTGGTGTATTCTATTTCCTACAATTCAGTTAAAGTAATAAATGATAATAGTTTATGGGAATGCTGAGACTTCACCCAAGGGTAATATAGTTGGGTTCCATCGCCGTGGAATTGTGAGTAAATTGCAACATTTGCTGCACCTGTTTTTGTTTCTGGCCTGAATGATTCACTGTTTACCCTGGGCATCATATTGTACAGCACTAGCCAATTCCTCTGGCCTGTGCACTACTTTTTTCAGGCTTGTTCGTCCTATACCCTATAGCCACTTGCTGCTCTAGCTGGCCTAACTGTTGTGCAGGCCGCATACCTCTCAACTGTCCAGATTTGGCAGAATGTCCAGATTTTTACCTCATATTTTTGTTGTGTTCCTCATAAAGTTTGTGATTTGCTGGATTTTTGTGGCAAATCAGTGAGGACGGAATGCATTAAATAATGGCAGGCATTTGAGTTTCAGACTTCATATCCTTTTGAAAATGTGTGGTAATACAATACCTCTCACTATAGCAACTTTCTAGGCGTATTTATTTATGTATTTATTTATTTCAGTTTAATGACTGGAGTAGTCCACTGGGCCTGGAAGAGCCCGTTTTCAGTGGAGGCCCAGGGAGAAAAGTTCCACAGATATTGATAGTTATACAATAGTTATAAATACAAACGTAGATGGATATACAAAGATTAATGGTAGTATGCAATGTTGAAAAGCATTGTTAAAAAGAAAAGGGAATGCGATACAATAGACTATGTAATATATACAAAGTATATATGCAATTATATACAGTGAGTGATATTTACAAAGTATAAACATTTTTTTTTGCTTATGAGAGCATTATTTAAAATGTGTCCCTATCTTTGGAGCTTTGTCCCATCATTATTTTTGGCTTTGTCCAGATTGTTTGTGCTAAGAAGTTGAGAGCTATGCAGGCCAGTCTTCTCTCTCAGTACACAACTGACTTGCAGAAAACTGTCTTATTTGAGTAGAACAGGATGTAACTGTCTTTGAGCATTCATGAAGGCCTGGGGCAGGTCATAGTCCAGCTGTCTTGCTATTTACATACAACTGAGAGGGTGCATCCATTATTTGATGCTGTGAACTTTTACTGGACTAGCTGAAATTTAAACCTCATGACAAAGCCTGAAAAGTGTTTATGAGAAGTCTCCACCATCAAGAGTGGCCCTGTGAGTGAGTGAGTGAGTGAGTGAGTGAGTGAGTGAGTGAGTGAGTGAGTGAGTGAGTGAGTGAGTGAGTGAGTGAGTGTTTATGTACATATGTGTGTATGTGTGTGAATGCATGTTTCTATGTTTTATACATCGCCCTTTTTATTTTTCTTTCTGTGTGCTGACAATGCTTTTTTTAGATACAACAGTTACTCTAAATGATGTAAAGATGTTTACTTACTGCTTAGTGACAGCCATAACAAGATACTCACAAACAGAAGAGTTTAGCTGCTGCTGAGCCAGCAGGATCCCATTAAGCATTTGTTGCAACCACCAGACAGTGACTGCAGCATATAATGAATGGGCTTCCATGTGGAAAATGTGTCTCTAATTATAGGTCACTGTTTCTTTGACCCTGCTTGTTTTCATTTTATCTGACTGATGCTGTCTTTTGGTTGACAGTTAAGTGTAAGTCATTCCTTAGCTGTATACTGTAATGAGGGTGAGTTTACATTTTCAGTAGTATGACACAAATTCTTTTTTTCTTGTTTATATATTTTTTTATAAACTTGCGTTTAAGGTTAGCTGTTTTTTTTTTTTCTGTTCAGGTCCTACCACTAACAGTCAGATACTCTGTGTTAACAGATTACGTTTACCTTGGATTATTCAAAAGCTGATTAAAGCTGTATGTGACTCAGTCATTCTATACTCTAGGACGTGGCAAGCTGCCAACCATCATCTTTTACCTAAAGAACATTGACTAATGGTACAAGTACTCTGCTAAACTCTTTCTTCTGGACATTTTATACCAACAAATACACTTAAATGTCCCCAATTTTGTCTGATATTTTTTCCTGTTTCAGTAAATAACTAAGGATAACAGTCAGTCAATAAATGCAAGAAATTCCAAAAACGCCAAATCAGTGCAAGTCGAATCGCCCAAAATACAACCTCTTTCCACACAGATGCAGGAAACAATTTTATTAAGCTTTTAACAATGCTTTTTTTTGTTTACAAAAAACAACTTCTTCGGATAAAAACATTTTAAAACACTGGGGTTTAAATTCCCCTCCTTCCTATCACATGTTTAAAAACAGTTATATGAGTGGCTGTCCATTTCTTGCTTAGAAAGCAAACTCCACCTCCCTTCAAGTAAAACAAACAGTTCTACTATATTGTGGACATCAAAAAACATTAGTTGCATACATAAGCATACCTAATGAATAAATAAAAACATTTCTAAAAAAATGTTTACAAAAAATATTTTCTTTAAAAGTATTATATTATGAAGCGTATATTTATATACATATGTACAAAATATGTTTTAAAACGTGTGTTTGTATGTATCCAAGCAGTATAAAAAATATTAATGAAAAAAAAAGAAAAAATTTTTTTCTATCGGCTTAAGTTTCTTAGTTTTAAAATACACATAATGGAACTTAGTTCATTTATCCCTGGGTAATGGCAAGTATCCAGTCTCAGTTGCCACATAAGTTCATTTTTCTCTAAAATCAATGAATCTGGCCCCCCTCTCCCCTCATTCCTAACTTGATTTATTGCCCGAAATGTAAACTGGTGTTGTGGGTACTCCATGATGTGTCTTGCAAGTGCATTCTCCGCTTTGTGTCTCCCCATGGCATACACATGTTCGTATACCCGTTTGCGGAGTTTCCTGTCGGTTTTTCCAATATAGAATACTGAGCAGCATGTGCACTTTGCTGGGTATACTACCTGCTTGCTTTGACAATCAAATTTGTCCCTTATTTTGTATTTCTTGACCCTAATCTCAAATGTTTGACTGGTGTCCATGTATTTACAATATCTACACATGTTGCATTTAAACATACCCATTTTGTTTACCTGCCTATTTGGTTTCCTTTCCAGTATTTTTTTCAAGTTGTTTCCCCATTTAAAAACAATCCCAGGTTTTTCCTGGAATTTGTTTCTCAATACACCGTTGTGTCTTTCGGCTTATCCCGGTTAGGGGTCACCACAGCGGAACTCCGGTCCGCTAATGTTTGGTAGTGGATTTTTACATGCCGTGTAACCAGCCCTGATGCACAACCTTCAATGAATGCATGCCTCCACATAGGAGACGCTCTAGCTGAGAATCGAACGGGACAACGTCTTGCTGTGAGGCGACAATGCTACCGCAGCACCACAATACACCATCGTTCATTAATATATCCCAGTTCTTTTGGATTATGGAAACCACACTTTTAGCATCTAGGCTGTATGTAATAATAAAGCTATAGGGGCTAATAGTTTGCCTAACAACTTGTAGTTCCATAATGTGTCCACTGTGTTGGTTCAAGATGGGCAAATAAATTCCCCTTTCCCTTTTTAACTGGACTTCTTCAATTAAGTCCTGAATTAGGGTGACGGGGTAGCCTCTTTTCAAGAATAAATCTCTCATAAAGCCACATTCTTCCTGAAAATCGTGGTCTTTAGTGACCATCCTCACAGCTCTAACCTGTTGGCCCTTTATTACAGATTTCTTTTGTGTAAAGGGGTGACAGATAGAATACTGCAAGAAAGAGTTAGAGTATGTGTCCTTGCAAAATATTTTTGCTATAATGCATGCATTGCTCATGTCTTTAATTAGATCTACATCCAAGTATGCTATTCTATCTTGTGCAAAACATGATGTAAATTTGAGGAATTCTGATGTAGAGTTAAAAAATTCAACCATCTCTTGTGCAACTTGTATGTCTCCCTTAACCAAAATAAATATGTCGTCCAAGAAACGTGTATACAGTTGAATTTTCTCTTGGATATGTGAATTAGACATAACCTGCTCCCTCTCCCAAAACACCATTACCAAATTGGCCACGCTGGCCCCACAAGGGGAGCCCATGGCCACACCTATTTTTTGAAGGTAGTACTTGTTGCTAAATGTTACATAATTGCATGACAGGATTATGTCCAAGAGTTCCTCAACCAACTTAATCTCATGACATGGTGCTTCTTTTTGTCTCATTATAGAGGCCACCCATTCAATTGCTTCCACGTGGGGAATGGAGGAATAAAGGTCCTTGACATCTATAGTGAGGAAATTAAATTCCTCACTAAATGTAGTTCTATTAATTTCCGCTAAAAACTACCATGAATCTTTAGAAATCTGCCTTTCACTTTTGACATATTTTTTCAAAATGTTATCAACAGCTTTTGCACATGCATATGTGATGCTGTTTCTTGCGCCAACTAGTGGTCACATAGGAGGGTTATCCAAGTTTTTATGGACTTTTGGTATTCCAAACAGGATAGGTACCCTGGGTGCTGGCATGGTGAGATAATTATACAGGTCAGTGTCTGTCCTGGCTTCTATAAACATGTCATTGATGTAAGACCTAATCCTAGAGTATCTAATATTTAATTAATTCTTAGATACTTCCACATGAGTGTCAGTGTTAACTATATCCATCATCCTGTTATTATAATCTTCATAGGTCATCACCACTAGGCCACCCACCTTGTCTGGTTCCATAATTCTTATTGGAAAATTTTGCAAAGATTCCAACATGTCTTTTTCTTCTTTGTTAATGTTAAATACACTTGTATTTCCTAATAAGGACTTTCCTGTAACATAACGTATGTCTAGTTCACAAAGTTGGTCAAACAGTGCTATTGTGGGGTGTAAGGGCAGGTGATAAGTACTAGGGATATAATATTCCCCCCTTGCACTTATTTGTTGTCCCATTAGTGCACATAAATTCAATTTCCTGACAAACATTTTTAGTTCAACCAAAGTTTTTGCTAAATTACAAAGGTGAATCCCTTAGCCAATAACTCCACTAGTTCAGCGGAAAAAACAAATTTAGAGTAGTTGAATATTTTAAAGTCCAAACTAGAATTATAGATTACCTTACATTCATGTGTGGTATCTAGTTCTATGTCCATACTGTCCAGGTTTAGTTCCACCTGTTCTTGGTTTTGCTTTGGGCTTTCCGGCCCGTTGCAGGTGCATGGTTCAAAGCTCTGTTCTGAAAATTTGAGCTGTTGGTTGTGTGAGGTTGTTTATTGTTTCTCATGTTGTTGGCTAGGTATTCACTCTGATGTACAGAGTCCGACAAGTTGCCCCCACTACCAGCACTTGTAGAACTCGTATCTGCTGCTACTTCTTCACTCCTTTCTTCCCACACGGTCTCAAATGGGCTCACTAAGAAATTTCCTTGGGATTCTGGTGGTTTTGGATAAGCTGTTCCATTATTGTAATCCTTAATATCACGGTTCAACTTTTTAATTTTGGTTGCATTTATTTTTGCCACATACTGGTCTATGCTGCTATAGATCCACTCATATTCAAAGTGGTATCTCTGAAAATCTATACCTTTTTTAATATCATTGTCCCAGCTTGCTTGTCTCTTTTAACACGCTGTTCACTGCCTCTTGATAGTGTTTACACATCAACTCCAAAAGTTCAAACCCATGCTTGTCAAATAATTTAATAAGGTCACGATGAAAAAGAGACCCTTCGGCAAGCCCCGTCGGGTATTGCCATGATCTAAGCCCCTTAGGTATGACCTTCAGACGTGAACATTCTTGGAAGTACGCTATTTCAAGTTGAATTTTCCTTAGTTTCACTAACTTTCGGTCAAACAGGTGTAATTTTGTTGTGAAATCGACTCTGTCTTCACTCAGTTGTTCCTGTATATTATTTGTAGTTGATTGAGCAAAGTGAAACGGCCTCCCTATCCATGATGCAAAGTCTGGAACCCCTATAGGCTGCAAGGGAACAGACTGGTGGTTCTGTTGTTGCCCTGAACCATTACCAGTATTAACAGATGTATTGCTGAGTTGTACAATGTTATTGGCCCTATTCGGTCCGTTAGTACATCTTCCCTGGTCTATTTGTTCTGTCATAGTCGTCCCACTTCCCCTTGTTGTCTGCTCCAAGTTCTCCATTCCATTCCTGGCGGATAAAAGAACGGAACTTGCACTGTCCATGGAGGTAGAGTTTTGCATAGGTTGTTGTGACTTGGCCACCCTGTCAAGCCTTTGCGATAAACTATTCACTTTTTGTGTGAGCATCTCAATCAATATTGACAAGTTACCCATATTGTCCAGTTGAGTAGATGTGGGCAATAGACTAGCAGTCGCTTTGGCATCCATCCACCACAAAAGACAAACTTGCAAAAATATAAACACTGCAAGAAATTCCAAAAATGCCAAAGCAGTGCAAGTCGAATCGCCCAAAACACAACCTCCTTCTACACAGATGCAGGAAACAATTTTATTAAGCTTTTAACAATGCTTTTCGTTGTTTACAAAAAACAACTTCTTCAGATAAAAACATTTTAAAACACTGGGGTTTAAATTCCCCTCCTTCCTATCACATGTTTAAAAACAGTAATATGAGTGGCTGTCCATTTCTTGCTTAGAAAGCAAACTCCACCTCCCTTCAAATAAAACAAACAGTTCTACTATATCGTGGACATCAAAAAACATTTTCTACCGGCTGAAGCTTCTTAGTTTTTAAATACACATAATGTATGCAAGTAATGTTTTTTGACTTTGGCGTTTTTGGAATTTCTTGCAGTATTTACATTTTTACAAGTCAGTCAATAATGCCAGTCATGAGTTTCATACTTCTTATTACATCACAGAGGATTACGGTCAGTCAGTGATGTCAGACATTAGAGAGTCATACTTCTTATTAAATCACAGAGGATTACGGTCAGTCAGTGATGTCAGACATTAGAGAGTCATACTTATTAAATCACAGAGGATTACGGTCAGTCAGTGATATCAGACATTAGTACGGTCAGTCAGTGATGTCAGACATTAGAGAGTCATACTTCTTATTAAATCACAGAGGATTACGGTCAGTCACTGATGTCAGACATTAGAGAGTCATACTTATTAAATTATAGAGGATTACGGTCAGTTAGTGATGTCAGACATTAGAGAGTCATACTTATTAAATTACAGAGGATTACGGTCAGTCAGTAATGTCAGACATTAGAGAGTCATACTTCTTATTAAATCACAGGGGATTACAGCCAGTCAGTAATGTCAGATATTAGAGATTCATACATATTAAATCACAGAGGATTACGGTCAGTCAGTAATGTCAGATATTTGAGATTCATACATATTAAATCACAGAGGGTTACGGTCAGTCAGTGATGTCAGACATTAGAGAGTCATACTTATTAAATCACAGAGGATTATGGTCAGTCAGTGATGTCAGACATTAGAGAGTCATACTTCTTATTAAATCACAGAGGATTACGGTCAGTCAGTGATGTCAGACATTAGAGAGTCATACTTATTAAATCACAGAGGATTACGTTCAGTCAGTGATGTCAGACATTAGAGAGTCATACTTATTAAATCACAGAGGATTACGGTCAGTCAGTGATGTCAGACATTAGAGAGTCATACTTTTTAAATCACAGAGGATTACGTTCAGTTAGTGATGTCAGACATTAGAGAGTCATACTTCTTATTAAATCACAGAGGATTATGGTCAGTCAGTGATGTCAGACATTAGAGAGTCATACTTATTAAATCACAGAGGATTATCATACTTATTAAATCACAGAGGATTACGGTGAGTCAGTGATGTCAGGCATTAGAGAGTCATACATATTAAATCACAGAGGATAACGGTGAGTCAGTGATGTCAGATATTAGAGAGTCATACTTATTAAATCATAGAGGATTACGGTGAGTCAGTGATGTCAGACATTAGAGAGTCATACTTATTAAATCACAGAGGATTACGGTGAGTCAGTGATGTCAGACATTAGAGAGTCATACTTCTCATTCTTCAGAAAATGCATGTTGATGCAAAGACTCTTGTTTTGTTAACCTTTTTAAGTGTGTATTAGAGTATTATTTGAAAATTGCCCCTGACTTTATGCCATTGTCCTTGATTCTTGAACCAAGAAATTAAGAGCTATGTCCATAACCATTACTATAGGATGACTGTACAAGCCTGTACGATGCCATGAAGCTGGGACAATAATGTTAACTTGTTTGCTGATGACTCTAATGTAGCTATAGTGCTTCAAGACAGAATTAAGTAAGGCTTGAGAAGGATTTAAGGAGGCATAGAGGTGAATGGGTAGATTATAGTTAATTAATCTCCAAAGGTACATGGATGAGGGGCATTTTGGAACATGTTGGCCAATAGTTAATTATGTGCTGCATGGAATGATACTTGAATTTAGTGATGAGGATGGGTTGAGTTGAAATTAAGAGTATTACAAAGTTTATCATCAGACTCCCAATGTTAAAACAAATAAAACCTGGGTGCTGTTAATGGGAGAGACATTGATTCCAACTATGAAGAGATTGCTTTCCCTTTGTTAAAGGACATTTATAAGGCACCATACTGAGTACTGTCTGTGGATAAATCTCAGGGACTGTACGGAAAGGTTAAAGTTATTGAAAGCTAGAAGGTGATGGTTAGAAGTACTTTGCATTTGCAAAATTTCCCATACTAGGAATAATTTTGTTAAATAATTATGTTATTACTAGAGAAAAGAAGAGATAGAGGAAATATGGTATGAGAATGCAGGACTGTTAGAAAATAAAGTTAGTGATTGGGAGTGCAAGGCAAATGGCAGGATGGTAGAAAGAGGCATTCATGGTATATTGCCTTTAAATGTAATATTAGAAAGCTCTTCTTCACAGAATAGATATCCAGCCATGCATATTTCGTACATTACAGACTGTGAAAATTAACTAGATTTAAACTTGGTTAGGATAAAATATAAGGTTTAAGTAACAGGAAGCGGATTGATGTTTATTACAGGTCTGCAGCTGTGCAGTGACTGTATTTAATGCAATTTGCCAAGTCATTTTTAAACAAATATGTTAATAGAGTCAGAATTCTGCTCAAACTGAGGAATTCTATAAAGAAAAAAAGTAGAACAGAGCTTGGGACGCAGCATCGTCCACTGCCTTTTAGGTCAAAGAAAGCTGCAGTGGTTCATATTTTACTCACGTAGTCACTAATGAGTAGTTCTTTCTGAATTCAGTGCTTGGTAAAGTGCTGTTTCAAAATGTGTTCTGAGAGCTGGTGATTCCATGGATATGCCATACTACAATACTTTCTGAATTCGGTGCTTGGTAAAGTGCTGTTTCAAAATGTGTTCTGAGAGCTGGCGATTCCATGGATATGCCATACTACAATACTTTCTGAATTCGGTGCTTGGTAAAGTGCTGTTTCAAAATGTGTTCTGAGAGCTGGTGATTCCATGGATATGCCATACTACAATACTTTCTGAATTCGGTGCTTGGTAAAGTGCTGTTTCAAAATGTATTCTGAGAGCTGGTGATTCCATGGATATGCCATACTACAAATTGTACACATTTCACGTGTGTGACACTTCATAAGTACATGATCTCTCCATGTAGACTCTGTGAATAGTTCTCAACCTCTTAGACAAAAAGTCTGGGAAAAGCCCAAAATAATGGGGGACAATGCTCTAAAATAGGGACAGATTTTAAATATTGCTCTTATAAACTCAGAAAGTTGCTAGAATAAAAAAAGATTGCGTTACCATGCATTTTCTTAAGGATATGATGTCTTAAACTCAAATTCCTGTAATTATGTAGTGAATTCAGTCCTCACTAGTTTGCCACAAAAATACAGAAAACCAAAAATGTTATGAGGAACAGACCAAAAATAAGAGGCAAAAATCTGGACGGTTGAGATGTACTACTGTGTAACAGTGGCCATTTCATCCATAACTTTTGGCACTCAGTACAATGGCTAGCCTTCTGCACATACCTCTCAACCTCTAAGACCAAGACATCTGGACAAAGTCATATATAATGAGGACAAAACCCCCAAAATAGGGACAATCATTAAATATTGCACTAACAAATTTAGGAAGTTGATAGAGCAACAAATTTTGCATTAGCATGAATTTTCTGAAGTATGGTCTGAAACTCAGTGTTTTCATTACTTTCTGACTTCAGTACCCAGTGATTTGACAGTAATTTGCCAGAAAACCAAAATTTTATGATGAACAGACCAAAAATATAAGGCAGAAATCTGGACATTCTGTGCAAATCTGGTCAGATGAGAGGTATGCTTCTGCATAATTAGGCTGAAGATCCACAGCTATAGTTAAATCCAAGTTTATCTATGATTGAGTGATATGTGGTGCTGTTGTAAAATAAAATTATTTAAAATAATTTTATTTACTCTTTTTAGTGAGTCTTATTTAAAGTATATTTTATACAATTAAATGTGCCCATTGTAAGACACGTTTTTTTGCGCTGAAGGAACTTTTGCTTTTTAGTAGTCATAGAACTGTGTTGTTCCTTTGCACACTTTCCATGAGTACATTTTGTAATATTTCTGAATTTGCTAAATTCTTGTGGAACAAATAGAAAACGATTCCTGAAAGGAGAGAAAAGGTCTAAAAGCTGGTATTTTGCTCTTAAATATCAGATAAGTAACTGGGACAATGCATTAGTCACTCACTAGACAATAGTGTAGATAAAGCTATCTGTTTTAAAAAAGAATGCAATACAAGCTAATCATTTCTTGGCCCTTAATTTCTGGGAGTATATTTGAAAAACATTAAGTCTTTAGGTTAATGTACTGTAACCAGAGAAAAAGTAGGCAAAATATAAAGAAAACAAAGGAAGAAAGTGCTGGTAGTCAGTTTCTGTGCATTTCTGTTATTTATTCACCTGTAGAAGCTGACAGATTGCCAGAACATGCCGGACCACTTGTTAGAAGCAGAAGTTTCATGCTGTGCTGCTCCTTTGTGCTTTAGCGTAATTTTTCTTGCATGTCTCCTTCTGATGATATTTTATTTTAATTTTTTTCTCTTTGCACAGTAAACAGGTGTGTAGCTTCCAGAGCAAAGACCTGCACAGCATGCATCCGTGTGGATGAAATGTGCTCCTACTGCGCAGATGAGGTATGTCATCTATTTATGATACAGCCTTTAAATGCAGTCTTATTGATGTGTTTGTGTCATGTGTAAGAGGCCTCATGTGAAAATGTTTTTTGATTAAATACACTGTACTGAAAATGTATTCCATGGACACTCGTAGTCAAATAGTTTTATATGTCAGCAACATTCAATGGCACAAGGCATTGGCATTTTCCTACCAAACACTTACAATCTGGAAAGGAGTAGCAACTAGGTGCCAGCGAACCACCTAATGGAAAGGGAGAACTGAGTGGCGGTGACTTTCTTGGTGAGGTGGGGCAGGACACACACACACTGGGATGAAGAGGGATTTCACCTGTGGTGGGGGCCAGGAGACTGTGGCAGATATGACAGAATTAACCTGGAGGAGCGGTCTGTCAGAGGTCAAAATGAGGCTCACTTAGAAGTTTACATTGATCTCCCATAGTGTTTACAGTTATTGCTTGCTCATCCCAAAGTGGAGTTAGATGATAGGGCAGCTAAGAAAAAGCCCTTGCCCTGCAATGTGATGGTAAATGGGGCACTGTCATATGGAATAAGGGCCTAATAGGTGTATTAGGGAGAAGGGTTCTGTGAGACTGTGGAAGTAGCCAAAACCAGTAGTGCACTATGCCAAAGTTGTACATGTACCTACAGAGGGTCACTGAAATACTGGGAGGACTTTACCCAGAGACAGCATAGTTGGGATAAAAGAAGCAAAATTATGGTTGCTTGTTAAGTGAACATGAACTCTTATACTCAATGAAGTAATCAGGCTTGACAACATTCTAAAGCTGCTTTTTTAACTGTCTTTTTATCATTTCAAAGGCATATTTTAGCTGCTACCAACTTATCACACCAGGCTGATTTTCTCTTTGATAATGATCCCTTAAAATGAGACTTTATAATTCTAGTTACCTTTTTATTTTATTGGAGAATGTATCACTGCATTTACATTAAGTTTTCTTTCGGTCTTAATAGGTTGCTCTGAAGGTGATCATGGGATCTGCAGTCTGTCTTGTCCTGGAGAAGTCTAGACGTCTCTTCTTTAAATGTGAATATAACAGTGTAGATGAAGGCTTGCAATGCATGTATAGTTGTATTCCAGTCTTACAATGCAGGCATCTGTTGTTGCTTTGTTCCCCCTTCACATCTACCCCTGTACATACTGAAGGATAACAGGTGCAGTAATCCTACTCCATATTGCCATCCGTGACATCAAGGATGCACTACCCACATGTCTGCCTAGAAAAACACATATGCCCTGTAGATTGTGAGTGCTATTTTCTGCTCTCAGACACTGCAAACCAAGCTGATTTTTTTTACACTGGGTCACTGGCATGGCATAAGAAAGAGAACAGAATAGAACATTTCACTGCTCATCACTACCGAGTCAGCTTATAATACAAATTGCTTTAAGAAGCTATCTTTTTTCTGTGGGGAATATTAAATATAGCTAGTGTGGTACAGGTAATTCATGTATTTTGAAAGCAGTGCAAATAATTCACATACGGCTAAAAGCTACACATATTCCCATATGTACAGCACATATAATTCATGTGTGGCTAATACTGCACAGATAAGCCATGTGTGTTTAATGCAGCACATGTAAGTTGTGCAGCTAATGCAGTACAGATAAGCCATGTGTGCTTGATGCAGCACACGTACGTCATGTATGGCTAATGCAACCCAGGATAAATCACGTGTGGTTGATGTAATACAGATAAATGAAGTTCAGCTAAGGCAGCAGACATAACACATGTATGGCTAATGCAGCACAGATAAGTCAAGTGCAGCTAATGCAGTATAGGTAAGCCTTATGTGCTTAATGCAGCACACTTAAGTCACACATGGCTAACGAAGCACAGATAAGTCATGTGTGGCTAATGCAGCATGGATAAGCCATGCAAGGCTAATGCAGCACAGATAAATCAAGTGCAGCTAATGCAGCACAGGAAAGTCTTGTGTGGCTAATGCATCCTAGGTAAGCCATGCATGGCTAATGCATCCTAGATAAGTCATGTGTGGCTAATGCAGCACAGATCTGTCATGTATAGCTAATGCAGCACAGATAATTAATTTCCATGAAGCATTGCTGTTAGCTTGGTTAAATTACAGAGAAGTGCTTGGTTTGCGGCAGTGAACTTGTACAATAAGGTGTAGTTTTCAGCACACTAATATTAGGTCTGAGTAACATCTTGTACTAGAGTTAAGAGTCATTTTATAGCCAATGGAGTCTGTCTGTCTGTCCTACATTATCCTCCTTAGACCAGTGTACTGCCACAGTGATGAGGTGAGTCCTTGATCATTTATGCTGGTATCTGAACTGTATTAAACTAGTTCAGTATGTGTCATGGTGAGATTTCAACTACTTGCAGTTGGTATAGGTACCCCTTAAACTAATTTCAGATTTTAAATGCCAGTTGTTTGTACAGCGTGCCCATATTAAATCTCTCCATTATCTATGTGTAAGCCATCTAGCATCTGGTGATTTTTGCTGCTACATCACCTATATGACCCATTCTTTCTCCAATGAAGTTTTACAGTGTAGTGGACAAATACTCATTGGTAAGTCTGTTGATAGTTCTAGCTGAAACAAGAATGGTTTGAAACTCTCCCAGTATAAATATATAGACAAAGCAAAGTAGATGTGGGAGGAAGCCCCTATAATAAATATACAGTCACTGGCACAGCACAAGAAAGAAAATGAAAAGTTTCTCTGCACAGCAGTACTTAGTTAACTTGAAATACAAATTATCATAAAAAGATGACTTCTTCAATGGCTTGTATGCCTTCCTCTGTACAGTGCCTTCTGTAGGAAATAGATATATTTAGCTAAGAGGGTGGTGCTGGAAGGGGGGTTGCACACTAACACCCTCTTAGCTTCCTCTCTTGCTCTTATACTGTGTTTTCTGCCCCCAGACTAGAAATAGTTAAAAAGAACTGTTGAACACTCCAGATTTGGAAAAGCGACCAACAAACTCAACCTACACAGTGCTGACCATCCTGTTGAGGGTCTCCACTTCCATGGTGTGGAGCAGCAGAAAATTAATGTATTCAGTGCCTTATTTCAGAGTGGTCCAGGAAAGGGGGTAGAGAGTCTGTTTGCTTGTCCTGGGCAGTTATTCTGCAGAACTCAGCGCTTTTTCTTGCAAACAGCCTTAGCTTCTCTACAGGCTACACGAGTTAGCAAAAGGTGAGAAATGAGCATGTGCTACTGTAGCTTTTATTATGCTAACTCACAACTGTAAAGTAGTGATCACACATGTTTAGCCCTGCAACCTTGAACGTTGCCATTAAAATTAAGCAAATTGCAGAACTTGGAATTATTTTTTTTCATAGGAGCAAGTCCCACTGCACATACCACACAGTCATACTAAATATGACTGCACAACACTGAGAAAAGTGGAAAAGCCCCAAAACAGTGCACAGTGGTCTCGAGCACTCCCTTTTTTCACTCTTACAGGCAGGAGCAAGTGTGGTTAACTATCTCAGACATGAAGGAGACATGAGTAAGCTGCCACTGTATGCACTGTGAGCAGTTAACATGCACATTATCCCATTCTAGCAGTGCTCAAAGCTAAAGTCTGTCTTCCACCAGTGGGATATGTTGTGGTATAACATCTTTGTGAAGTAGGTCTCCACCCTCAATTTCCTACATCTGTAGCCAACTATTCAGTGTCAGGATTAATAAATAAATCTGTTCCATCAGTGTCACAGTGAGGCATTCTGCCCATCTGTATCTGTAGACCAGTTAGGTAAGATTTCACCTTTAGTGGTCATAGCAGGATTCAACCATAGACCATGTAGTGCCAGAACATTTCATTTGTTTTCCAAAATGTTTCACATACATTAAGGAGCCTATCAACACTGGTGAATAAGACTAATGATATCTGCACTGACTGACCTAGCCACTGTGCACAGGTATGTTAGTGTGCACAGTCATGGATGTCATTATATTTATGATTATGTATAGAACAATTTATTTTAGTGCACCTCCACAGAACTTGCATACCAAGATGAATTATACATATTATTCACTTACGTATGGTGTTTGAGTTATCATTTCTGACCCTGTGTTAGCTGACCATCTAGCCTTTTCCTCCTGTAGGCCCATTTATTCCCTGCTGCACCCTCTACATTTACTAGTGTCGACAGTAAAAAGGTGGAAGGGAAATTTTTCTTCAGAGCAATGAGGGAGTGGATACACTTCCTCTGGCCTAGTGAGTCCTCTGGCCTAGTGAGTTAGGCACCTCCTTCCCATGATGGTACCCCCACAAGACCATGGAAACTTGGGTATGTGTTCCACCTTGCCTAAAATGTTTTTCTACATTACCGGGCAGGAGAGCATATTCTGGTCATCTGCACTTTTTGTTCCTTCATGCCAGCACTGTAGCACAGACAGTTGCCATTCTTCCCTGCAGGATTGTTGAGTTAGTACTATCTGCTCACTCTCATTCACTGGCGCTAGCATCCAGCATAATTGATTAAACCTGAGTCATCATTTCCAAGGCATTGATTTTACCATTTAACTCAAAAGTAAACTGTATTATTGGTAATGCCTCCATAGCTGTATGACATATGCAAGTAATGGGATATGAGTGGGGATACAAAATTCTGTGTTGGTTATTTATTTATTTATTTTCTGTGTTGTGGATTTCTTTCATGTGTCACTTTAATGGTTTTATGTTGGCAAGTTTTGAAAAAATATGGATTTCATTTGTTTCACTTTTCAGGGATTTAACAGCTTGGTCTTTCAGTATTTGTCAGGGAACCCATTGCTTAAATAATAGTACAAAATTATATGGCTCATTTAGAAAAATTTAAAATTTTCTCAGAACTAGATTAGAAAGCCATCAATGAAGTATCCTGGTCATTAAAATCATTGTAACTAAGAAAAGGAATGCAAAACAGTAATACATGCTATAAAGGAAAAAAATGGATACATGGAATATATGGAAGTCTGTATTTTTTGGGTGATAAATGAAATAGCTTGTAATATGGGATTAGAACAATTAGAATAACAGCCTTCCATGTATTTCATATATGTAAAATCTGTCCATCCAATGCTGACAAGTCTAATCTGACTAATATAGTGACCCCTTGAACATTGCCATTCTAAGATTCCACTAGGCAAGTACAAAATGAAAGTAGATTGGTACGTCTACACACACACACACACACACACACACACACACACACACACACACACACACACACATACCTGCAGAATGTAAAGTTGCCAGTTCACCTACTACATGTGTTTAGGATGTGGGAGGAAACTGAAAGTCTTAGGGAAAACCCATGCAAACACAAGAAGATGTAAACATGGAATAACTTGGGTGTAGAGTAAGAAATTAAATATCTTGCATTGTAGGTTTTGGGAGTGAATTTCATAATGAACCAAGAAGTGACAAATCATGAACAGTTTCCTAAATCTATAGTACAAAGTACTGTATGTATCACACAAACCAGCCCATGGGATCCCATTTATTTATCCATTTTAACTTCTTTTATTGTGATTTGAGTTACTGTTTCTCTATCTTTTCTGTGAGCTGCAGTAACCATGTAAGTTCTTTGTTATAGATTTACACTAGTTATGTAGATTTTTATGAATGCACTCTCTTTTGGTCATTTCCTAACTATAGCTGTTATTTGATTGGTTCACTGTTGCATCAGTCAGTATTCATGACCAAAGGGAATTAGCCACAGACAGACATACACCAGGCCAACCTGGCTCTCAATGCATTGTTAGTGTGTTAGTATTTGCTGACTGTTCCCTAGTGCATGGATGAACTTCTGCATCTTGTATAAAAAACCTTCTTCAGTTCTATTTTTGCTGTTGGGATTTGCATATGTCACTAAGAACATTTGCAGTCACCCAGTCTGGTCTCTAACCAAGATCCCCTATACAAAAAAAAAAAAAAAAAAAAAAAAAACAAGACTAAAGATAAGTGCTCCCATGGGGGAAATTTTTACTTTACTTTTGCTCATAATTTGATTTGTGTGTGTTACTTTGTTACTGAAATGGCTTTCATGGAAATTGTGTTCATTTCTGAACCATGTCTGATGCAGACCTGAAAAGCCTTTACCGGGTCCTGTATAAGGTTTTACACGCCCAAGTGTTTATTTTGATTAGGAGAGGTTTATCTCATGGATAACTGTCAAAGCATAGAAACAACACTTTTTGTTTCATTAACACACTTGAAAATGTGGGCTATTATGCAGGCCAATGAACAGTCTTCTGCACCTCTGGTGGAATTCCTGCCCCTAAAAAGGCACACAGAAAAATATTACAAGGATAACAAAGGAGAGAGAAACTTCTAAAAGAATGCAAAGGAGTGGAAGGCCATTCATAAACTACCCAATAGATGTGAACACCCAGCAGGCTTGAAGATGCTGTTTCTGATGATGTACCTGCCCAGCTCCTGGTCTTGGTGTCTAGTAAGTTTGCCAGTCTTATCCAAATGCATACAGAAGGTGATATATTAGCAGTAGATAACACTGCCTCTTGAGCATCATAGTAGGGACCCAATACACCAGAAGCTGAAGTCATGCCACTTTAAGTACCAGACCTTTGCATACTAAAAACTACAAGAAAAACTAGCTAATCTAGAGTTTGTGATACCTTAAACCTCCTGTAATGTCCATGTTACAAGACCTTTGCATAGTGGTAGAACTTTGCATAATAGCCGAAGCAAAGAGAGGTAAATAAATTCAGGGTTACTGACTGTCAATGTGCACAAGAGCAGACTGAAGGACAGACCAGTGAATCATAGTACGTTGTCTAAAAAGGCCCTTGTAGCAGGGCCTACTGGTCCATTCAGGCCTCTGTCTGTGAAGACAGGTATGCATGACCAATGTACACCATTCACCCTGCAAGTCTCACAGGTCCTGGTGCCCCATCTAGACCTAGGAAGCAAGCAAGGCAACTCTGTACTGCATGACTATGTTTACAACATGGGCCTTTTCACATGTACATTTGTGTATCTGGTCCAGCAGGACATAAAATGAGATTTTCCCCTGTTGAGAAATCAGAATCCTCTTTTAAAGATAAAGAGGACTTAGCCTATACCTCTCAATTTTTCCCCCCAGTCAGTTATGATTCAAAGATGAAAAAATCTATTTTGTCTGGCTGTTCTCCATAAGATGTTTCCTTTGCTGAAGCACTCACCATTATGAGAGAACATTTTAAGTGGGTGTCTCAGGAGACATCCAGCACTGAGAAGACATTTCTTCAACTTGAAGTTTCCCCGTACTGTACAAAGCATTTGAGGATATCATTTACCAGCCTATACAGAACCAGATTTAAAGCCTAACGCTCAAAAAGTCCAAATTGTTCTATAAGGTGTGGCAGTCCTGCCAGTCTTTGCATAAAATCCTGGTGATAGACCCTTCTGTCATTTCTCTGGATGCAACCAAAGAATATAAATTGGTACCAAGCCCCATTAGAATCTCATGTGATAAAAATATCCCCAGTAGCTTCAGTAAAGAGCGGTCATGCTTACTTTCAGGGAGATTCATTACATACTCCAATGGCAAAGTATCAAGGTAAAATCCTATAGGAGGAGGATTTAGCTGCATAAATGCAAGATGAGAACCAAAATATGCACACTTCTAGTTACATGCCTTTAAAAATGGGAAAACACATGATCACCTGTGGGTACAATGCAGTAGACTTGGACTGTAGAGCAATAGCATCACAGTCTGTAATCAGAAGACACATGCAGTTGAAGATCCTATTGCTGGAGGACATCATGGGACAGCTGCTTAATGCTCCCCATGACATGAGCTTCCTTTTCAGCTTTCGGACCCAGGTAATCCTAAAAGAAATGAAGAAGAGAAGTAGAGAATAGAGATAAAATAAGAGCTATTCTTCCCTCCTATCACAGAGTATAATTGGTGCTATCTTTCTAAGCAGTCTTTTTTTTTCCCCAAACCAGACTATAGGACAGCATTCCAGAAACAAATGTACATTTGAAAAAAAAAATGCAAGTTCAAGAACAAATATAAGTCAGGGTGGCCTTTTGGGAATAGCCCAATGAGTTCCTCACTAAAAACCTCACACAATCAGCAAATCTCTCTCCCCATCCCTTACCCTCCATCTCTGCTCCACTTCTTTCGACTTGATATGGAAGTCAACGAAGTATCTTCAGTGATAATTGCTCAAAAATGCCTTCAGACAGATCGATATTAAATATAATCTCTTCAAGGTGCAAGCTTGACCTTTGAGTCATCCTTCTCTTGATGGTGATGTGTCCTGTTCAAGTCAGCCAGATGAAGTCAGCACTACCCCTCCTGAGTTAACTAAGGGAGCGATTAACCCCCACCCCACCCCCCAATCAACTAAGGGAGCAGGGAGACATTATTCCCTGGGAGGAGGAGGAGGGCTTGCTATCTATTGTGGATTCTTCCTGGTACCTAAAAGGGGAAAAACATGGAGATGCATCCATATATGTCTAAACTCACCCTCTTTTTAAGAGTGCCCAAATTCCAAATTCTCTTAGATTTTTGCGGGCTCAAAGTGTGAGGCCTTTTTTTTCCATTTTACAGCATTGTCTTTTGAGTTCTGTACTGTTCTGAGAGCCAGTGGTATGTAATGCTGCTGAGGAGCAGAGGCATTCACATTCTTCCATAGCTAGATAACTGCCTGCTGTATGCACAAAATGAAGAAGAACTGCAGGGGAAGCCCACATATACAGTGTACTGCCTACCAAGTACAGAGTTCATTCTCAATGCCTTTAAGTCCAGTCTGATGACTAGCACATCCAGAGTCTTCTTGGAGGCAATCCTAGGCACACCAAAGCATGGAGGATTTCTAGCCACATAGAAGGCCTCATTCAATGAGGATTTTTTCCTCGAGCAAGCTTAGAGGGTCTCCATGGTTGTGGAGCAGCTCCTCAGAACTCTGGTGTTCCTTTCATTTATTATTTTGGATATACCCTTAGTGAGGATCCACATGTAGATGCTATAGTGGTACCTGGAAGTCTACTGTGGACCATCCATTAGACAAGGAAATGCCTGTCCTTTCTTGTATTCAGAAGGAGCTCATCTTGTGAGTCTCTTGGGTGAGGGACAGTGTGGTTATCCTTTTTTTCTCATCAGTGCACAGCCAAAACTTGACAAAGTGTGTATCATACAAATATTTGGGGGCTCATTTAGGCAACTCTAAGTTCCAGAACAGGTGTATTGCAGCCTAGAAAGAGCTCCACATCAATATAAAGGAGATGTTAGCTGTTATTCTTTCCCTCAAGGCCTTCCATCTCAAATGGAAGCTAGGAGTGCACTCTTAGTCACATTCGGCAGCACTGGTGTGTGGCAGGTTTGCTGCTAAGGTTAATTTCATCAGGTCCCCCTTCTGTATGTGGGTTCCAGTGGGAATATCAGTAGTATAAATATAAATTCTTCCGACTTTGTTGGATAGTGTTTAGGCCTGTTGACTAAGAGGAGGTTATGGATGAAGTTTCAACTTCTTAACTGACATGTTACTGATTGGACCTTAATCCTACCACAGTGATCGAGTCCTCCTTTGATTCCCTTATTATGATCATTTTTCATATTGCTCTGACTCACCAAGAATGGGGGCCTCTGCATCTCCTTTAAATGAGGCATTAGTAACCTCATTCTTTAATTTAAAAAAATAAGTCTGTACAACATGGAATATGTTTGCTTTTTCTTTGTCCTTGTACTTCTGGGCAAAGTTATTGATAGAATAGTGTATGTTCAGCTGTATTCCTGTTTTGCATCACATGATCTCCTTCACCCATTGCAGTGTATTTTTGGTTAGGGCATAGTATTGATCTTGCCCTTGTAAAGGTAGTGTGTGGATTCCTTTATGATGAAGAATCAGTGATTATTTTCTTCCTTAGTCATACCTGATCTGTCAGTCGCATGAAATGTCATAGTCGACTATGGGATAACAGCATGGCCTGCTCCTTCCCACTGTAAGCTTTTTTCCACAGTTCTTGGGTGGTTTGTTTGCTGTATGTCAGGTCACCCTCAGTAAGCTATCCCAGGGATAAATACCTCTGCAAATTGCCCACTTGAGTCTGATGTGCTACAAAGCTGTATTTTGGCTCACTTCTTATTCATGATGTACATGCTGTCAGTCAGGCAGCTCAAGCAAGGTTAATATGTATACAGTGTCAGTGCTGTGGGATTTATATTCAGCTCTCCTTTTCTGAGGATCAGATTCACAAGTGTACTTACTTAGAAGACAACCTGGATTTCATCCTCAGTGAGATAGTCCAGCAGATGCAGAGGCTTTGTTGGTGTGTACCGCAGTCTCTCTGTCACAGGTTTTGTATTTAACTCCACTTAATTTTTTAAGGGGACAACAATTTGTGTCTTGCAAAGAAGGTGAAGAATCTGGGTATTGTTCATGACAATGTTCAGCCATTTAAGAGCAGCCATTTTTGTGTATGTTAATATCACCTTTGCTCTCTGTCGTTCGTGTACTAGTATTGTTGAAACTGGAGTAATGTAGTTCTTTGTACCAGGGGCCTTTGGAGTATAACCTTGCCCACCTGTAGTGCAGTGAGTCCAGAATTCTGTGGCAAGAATTTTGAAATGCTCATTTTGTTCTAGCACATTCCTTCAGTGCAGTGGGATCCTGGCGGTTTACCTTTACAAATTCGAATCACAGTGGTTTCGAGTGCTCATATGAGCGACTCGAAACCACGAAACTGAAAATGTTGACAGTCCTTAATGTTTGAAAAACAGTAAGTCGAAAAGCAGATTTGCTGTTTTTCGAACATTAATGTCCAAAAAAAAAAACAAAGTGTCCCCCACACCCCCTCTACTTTATTATTCTAACACCGAGATCGCACTACAGTGGGGAAAGAAACCATTTCCCGATCCCCAATATATAGTTCTATCCTCCCCAGAATGTCGAATGTGCAGCGAACGAATCTCACTGTGCATTCGCTCATTGCACATTCAAATCTTTTTCTGTTCGGCGTTTGCAAATTTTGCAGACTGCCTTTCGGAAGTCTGCTGTTCGCCCTTGTGGAATACGCACATTTAAAGGTAAACCATCCTGGCAGTTCGTAATGTTGTTTTTTTTTTTGTTTTTGTTTTTTTTAATGTTTTGACGCTGTGGAGTTTGGGTCACATCTATATAAGGAAACTAGTGGTACTTCCATCATCAGCACTGCCACTTTAGAAGGATTTTCCTCAATCCTAGGAAGACTTTTGTGTTTTTTTCAGGTTCTAGTTTTTAAATATAGTTTGAAGTTTTTTGAGAGGACTGCATTATTTATTTAGCATTCCCTGTTTTATTGTTGAGGTTTGGTTTTAATTGTAAAGTGCTTAGGGGATGGCAGTTTAATAAAATGATGTGAATGAATTGGAATTACACAATAGAAAAGAGAACAATTAATTACATAGTGTTCTCCTGGAAAAAGAGAACAAAGAATGATATGGTATTTACAAGGTAGTTAGAAATAAGAGTTGAAACTTGTAGGTCTTACATTCTACTCATAAAATGAAAAGCATTAGAACAGACATACATAGCATTTAGAAGCACTGATAAAATACAATGGGTTTGACAATCCTTAGTAGAGAAAAGAGGGAATGAGGCTATTGAAGGAAAGTGTGGACAGTTACAGTGGTTAGATTATGTGGCCAGCCTGGAGGCATTTATTATGGGATTGTTTGCGGTGATTTGTTTTGAATTGCAACCTACGTTTGACACAAGTATTAGGAGAGGAAAAGACTCCCAAAGTTTATAAGTGCTAGAACTGGTGTAACGTAGGGGGTGAGGGAATAGGGTTTGGTTAAAGTAGGTCATTTTTGTGGTAACCTTTGTTGCATATGAAGAGTATATTTCTAGAAACAGGAGTCAAGTAAGAGGCCAGATCTCTGTTTTATAGATTGCCAGTTGGCTTTACTGAGAGTGGGACTGTGTTGGTTGAAGTGAAATATTTTATTTGTGGTAGTCTAGTGTGGCCATGTTCTTGCAGGAGATGCAACTAAAATGGGGGAGTCATATATTCAAGATGGGCTAAAAGCATTCCCTTGCCAGTAGCTTTTCTACCTGGTTTTGGGAAATGGGAGAAAGTCTCCTGGCCAAAAATAGTAAAATGTTAATTTTATTTATGTTTTTTATGTGTGGATTTGGAAGTTGGGTGTCTGGTCAAACGAAAATGTCAGATATTTAAAACATGATGAAGGTTTCAACTGTGGTGTTTTTATTGTCTTTAATGTTAAGGGTTAATAGACATTTAGTGAATTTCTGTTCCATCATTAACACTTTTTCCCAGTATGGGAACACTCTACTGAAAGACTTGGTACAGATTGAAAATCATTATAATTTAAAATCTGGACTAGAAATAGGTGAGATATGGTGGTCAGGGACAAAGGGTAACAAAAGTTATAGGAAAACTGTGGACCCACTCATATGAGAACATCTGTGTTCCATAAGCCTTTTTCTGGTGGTAGTATGTTTCTGTGTATCCTTTTCATACATGTCTTCTTAGTTGTTGGAAAAAAAAGGTGAAGAATGTGCCCTTCGAATCATATATATTACTAGAGTGCACCAGATGTGAAATTGTAGATGGGAAAATGTAAGATGGGGCTCTACACTCTGTTTCACTCCATCATTCTTAATAAACTTCTCTATTTCTACTTGCCTAATCCTTTAGGAGATACCGATGTGAAGGGACATACACTTTCTGTATTGCCTAGTGGACGCACTCTGAGACATATCCATGAGATGCTTCTCAGTGCCTGCACAGTGTTAGAAAACCATGTTTGTCTGAGTCCTTGGTGTACACCCCAGCTGTATTAACAAATACCCAGGACCCTGCTGCCTTTCACTTGCTAATTGGTTCTCTCCTCAGCTATTTCTTTAGTAACCACCATCCATTCCCAAGAACAGATGACTAGCAATAAACAGGTAGATTCCATACTTAAGTTTTAAACCTATAGGGCTGACACAAGTTATGTCTTTGCAGTTCTAGTCATATTAAAACAGCTGTTGTCAATGGCAGCTGAAGAACATCAGAATTATTTAGCTAGAACTACAACCAGACTCCCAAAAATGAATTTGTATGTGAAGATATCCTTCATTAAGGTATCATGTACATTTTGACTTCCAGAACCTGGAGTTAAACTTTTATGGTTTTATTATTCCCTTCTCTTGCAGGGCTTTGAACATGTAAGATGTAACCTTGTTGAAAATTTGATCAGCCAAGGATGTGGTTACCGGATAGAAATGAAAAGTACAACTAGGTTCATAGAGGTGAGTAGACAACCAAGCACAATTCGGGCTCTTTTCCAGGTAATATTTAACAAAGAATAAATGAAGTCCGGAAGCATTATTTTGTTCGTGATTGTTTTTATTAAAGGTATGCATGTTAGTATATAAAGAAAATATTTCACAGATAGATGCATTTTAAAACTATCCATAGCACTTGCTGTCTTCTGATTGCTAGAAATTATCATAAGAGTTTTATTTCCTTTATTAGCATTCTTCGAAGTTTACAGCAAAATAAATTCCGGTGAGCAAGAACCATAAAGTACAAAAACCTCCAATACTCCACAACGCAATTTTTATAAAAAACAAAAACAAAAAAAATCCACCAAATTTAATGCTTTCACATTAAAAAACATATAGGCTTCTAAAAGTGCATAAATCGTAGTGAACCCCCTTTAAGACCTGTTGTGGAAGGGAGGGTGTATAATATATTTAGTTATATATATTTACAGACATTTATTAAAGGATTCTTGGCACTTTTTAAGTAACCCCACCCTTGATGTTTATATGGGGGGGGGGTTATGCATCAGTTTAGACTTTAAGATTTATACACAAGTATTCTGCATGATATTGGGATGGCATGGTTTCAAAGTTTAAGTGAATGAGATGAACATTTTGTGTGAGTTTATGGAAATGCTGATGTTGCAATAATTTTATATTATCTGAAAGTGAATACTGTCATCAGTCACTGGTGTAGCTATGGGTACAACATGCGCACCTTCCGATACCAGTGTAGTCTTATTATCCTGGGAATAGTACTTTGCGTTGAAGTCTATATTTAAGGACAAATGGAAATTTATTTTTGCTTCTTGGATGATATTTTTATTTACTGGGATAGTAAGCTTGATATATTTCATCAATTTATTAAATATCTTAATTATATGTCAGTTTAGTTTTCATAACAAATATTTAGTGAAAAATACATTTTTTAGATGTATTCATCTCCAAAGATCGAATACAAACAAATTTCAGCTCAAATGTATATATAGAAAACTCACTCAAGTACTTATTTTCATTTTGAAAGCAATCACCTCACACATAAAAAAAATGTAGTCAAATTACAGTTTTTTCTCCTTAGCCTGCATGGATTAGTTTGATACTGAGTTGAGGAAGGTCTCAAATATGTATAAGTAGGGGATACCCTTTCTTCATACAATTTTAGATGCTGTACAATAAGAGAAAATCTGGGATTATATTTTCCCTTTTTGGGTAGAAAAACTATTGTATTCAAATCTCTGGATAAGAAGAAGGAAGAATTTAGTAATGCTATGGTATTACAGTATAACTATTAAAGATCTTTGAAATTGCTTTTTTAGCACTGGAATATATTTAAATGTGTTCAGAAACTAGTTGTAAGATTTATGAATACCCCAAAATTTATTTACAAGTGGGCTAGTAATATAAAAATATTTTTGAGAGAAGTAAAAAATTTAGTACCTCTAGAAATGACGGTACAAAACAAATGTTGTGCATACAATCAATGCAAATTTATTTTTGCAGGGACCATTATGTATGGGGTTTATGTTTAAAAGTGAATGGTCATTACAAACAGAGGATCACATGAATTGTTTATTTAGCACTGTGCAAAACCTGATCTGCTTTTTATGTACATAAGTCAGAGAAATAGTTGAAAAAGTACACATACAAACATAATTATGATATTCATAAGAAAGATAAAAACAGCCCTTTAAGCATAGAGTAGTATGTTCAAATTTTAACATGTCTTCAATTCTTGGTGTTTCAGAAAGTGGAAAAGAATCTTAGGGGTGGGCAGTGGGAAGCCAGATTAAAGCAAGTGAGTTGAGATGGCAATTAAGTTTGATTGCTGGTAAAATCATCACATCAATGGTAAAATCTCCATAAATAGTTTATTAATTTTGAAATTAGCCAGATTATAAAATGCTGTATATAAATAATTGTATTTTGTATTCTCTTGATTATTCAGAATATTTTTGCATACATATTTTATATACATAGTGCTGGAAGTGGTTTTATATACATTACATATTTAAATGTTAAACTTCTCATGTAGCTATTTTAATATCTAATAAGATAGACTCTAGCAGTTAGCCATATACTTATATTTTATATGTATTTTTTAAAGGCGATTATGTACTAAGTGTCAGCTTGGTGTGAATGCTCATGCGTGACTGACGTATGTTGATTGGCTGGGCAAGTTATTTAAGTAGTTGTTTAGTAAAGTGTGCCAAATTCTGATGAAATCTATACATTTGTAGATGAAAGCACTTAACCTGGTGTTTTTTTGGTATTAATAAAACTCGCTTTGTGGAGAAAAAAAAAATCTATATGTTTTTCAGACCAAAGTGCTTAATTTGGTATTTTTTGCTTTTAATAAATGCACCTTGTGGAGTATCAGAGTTTCTAGTACTTCATGGTTATTTCTTATGTCAGTTTATTTTGTTGCTAATTTGGGTTTTAGTTGCAGAATCATTCTTTTATTTCTGTTCTTTCTTATAAGTTTGCTGAACAGTCAGTCTAGATTGGACATAACCTATTTTCATCAAGTTCCTAGGGAGTAAAACTTGACAACAGTTATATTTCAAAACAACAATGAACAAATAAAATATATTAGCAAACTCAAAAACAAACAAAAAACATAATACAGCTAAAACTGTGTATATGTAGAGTTACTTATTACAGGTTGTAGTTATGTAGTTTAAATGTTCATTATGGAATTTTTCTTCCCTGTCCACAGCTGAAAAGGGGTTCAGCCCAGTCAGATTTTCTCAGTAAACAAATGCAAACAAGAAACATTAAAAATATTTAAAAGCGTAGATTCACAGTATAGTTAAGCCCTTGTTTATCATGGCTCCAGAATAAGTGGTCCTATTATCTTACAAGGATATTAGGTAGCCATGCACAGGGATAATGGACAGAGAAGGCATATTAATACATGGACTGATAACAACTAACAGTAAAAGTATTAATCACTGTAAAAGGATTTTTTTTTCATTTGTCGGTTTAAATACCAAAGGTTTCATTAAGAAATTGGATGATTACTTATAGATGTTGGGAGTAGGCAGACAATGGGTTGGTGTCCACGGTGCCAAATTCCCTTGAAACAGCAGTAAAGCTAGAAAAAAGATCCCAAAAACTTAGTATTTGGAAGGTGTAGTCCTTAAAGTGTTCATGGTCGAAACAGAACATATTCAGCACTGTACCAAATGGTGTATTTGCTGGCAAGCTTTCAGCTACACATGCAAGCATCCCCTGTATCACTAGTGATCAGAAGTGACCTGGCCACTGTGTGTTTACCTTGGGAGAGAAGTATGCGCTTAAAATCTAGGTCTCTTCTTGGGAGGGATAGAGGATTGTAAAGAACAATTTACTGTATGATGACTCCTTGGTGGCAGCAAAGGACTATAGCACAATATACCGTCCTACCAAGGCACTTTCAGTGAGGGTTGATACCACAAATTAAATTTTGGTGAAAGACACTTTTAATGATAATGGCATTTGTATTTTTCCTTATTGATGTGCAACAGATGAGTTGGTATCCAATGGTATTCATTGAAAATGGTTTTAAGAGACAGAATTTTGCTAAATTTTCACTCACTGAAAATTTCTTCCGTGGATCACCACAAATTTGCCCACAGTAGGAAAGAATGTAAATAGTAGCATCATTCACCTTAACTGGCATCACTGCATGTCTCAAACTCCTCTTAAATGGGGCACTAAGGCTGAAAGCAATAGTTCACTGCAGCCTTGTATACAATGGGTTTCAGTTCCCCAGAGATAATACTCTCTCACTGTGTAAGTAACTGAGGTGAGAATAAATTAACGCAACAGTAGGGATTCAGGCTAGACATCTAGCATAAAACATACCCCCTCTGCATCTGTGTGGTACTGTTGTTAATGTCTCCTTGGACATAGGAATAAGGGCAGACATTTTTTTTGTAACTCCATTGCAACCACACATAACCGTGTTTTTTTTTTTTTTGGTTTTGTCTTTATTTGCAATTCGTGTGATGGTTAAGAAAGAGACAAGAAATAATATTATTTGTGTTAACATAGAACATTGGACTTCACCTGGACACTTGCGTAGCTCTCAGAATGTTACGCAAGTAGTGTCTGCTATGACATTGTGTCAGGTTTGTTGGTTAATTCCATTTGTGATTGGAGATGTCAGCCCCCTTAATTCCCTCTCCTTCTTAAAAGGAGAATGGTAGCACCCTGCCTGCTTACAAATGAAACTAATGTAACAATCTATCTTCTGTTTTTACTGAAAAAATCCTAAACATGACACCTCTTTTATCATGGAATCCTGGAGTCAGTTTAGCTCAAAGAGCAGTACAGTACCATATGGGAGTCAGTGCAGAGCACTAAATCTTCTGTAATGTCAATTAGTATACAGGATCTGCAGTGACGCAAGGTCCAGTGTTCTACATAATCTCCGTGTTTTTTTTTCATGTTTCTTACGACTAGCTGATTCTTGAAGTTACATGTTATTCTTAATTCTATTCTAGGTGGGTGTAGTTAATATTGCTTCTATGAGTCATTATTCCTTATTTTATTGTATTTCATATCCCCACTGTAACTAAATTTGATGTTAATCATAAGTCTTTTACTACATTCATGCTGAGAAGTTGAAGTATTTTTGTATGTTGCACTGATTTCTGCCTTTGAAATACTTGCTAACATTGTCGTATTATAAATGATTTCAGTTAGACCGGATAAGAAGCAGTAGCTTTGCATATTCTGTCTTTTGGCATACATTTTTCCAATGTGTGTTTAGCTGAACTGTAACATTACTTGAAAAATAAAGTTTAGGTAAATAATTTTGCATTGAATTGAAACTTGTGCTTGGATCTGGAGAAACTCTTGATTCATAGCGTTGCGAAATAAAGATTAAAAAATCTGCAGAAACTGAACTAATTTATTCCTGATTTAATTATTTTGCACTTATTTCATTTGACAGCTAGCTAAAGATACACAGTGTTTACTTTTGGTGCCCAGGTAGCCACTTCCTTTGTAACTCATGATGTAACATGACTTCATGACACTGAACACACCACCTTTTAAAGCTCAAATGTAGACAGGTCTCTCTGGCAAGCAAAAATTCAAGACTTAGCTGACATTAACCGAGTGAGGGATTTAAGAGGATGCAAATCACCAGTAGGAGGTGAAGGCATCCTGTACTTATAGAGGTAACAATAAAGTGTCAAGGTGACCAGACCCTTTTGACAGTGAGTGTTGATGAACATAAGTAATAAATGGATGGAGAAGATGACCAGACAAACATAGAGATGGATGAAGTGGGAGGGCTGTGCATTTGCAGTGGAGACTCTAAGGAGGAAGAGGAGAAGAAGTAAGGTATATTGTTAGTAGGAGGCATAACTTCTTGCCTTTTAAACAGTAACAAACTGCATGCTTCATTTGTACCAAGCAGCTGCTACAGCTTATTCCACATTGGAGCACTAAAGCAATTCTTTTCCAAGAAAAAAAAAGCTCTTCTTGCTTTTTAAACTGTAACAAACTACTTGATACATTTCTAGAGAGCAGCTGCTATAGTTTATTCCACACATTCAGTGCTAAAGTGCTTCAGTTCTAATAAAAGCAGAAAAAACTCTTCATGCTTTTTAAACAGTAGTAAGCAGCTGCCACAGTTTATTCCACTTGCTACTGAGCACTACAGTGCTTCAGTTCTAAAAAAAAAAACACTGTTCCTTTTATAGCAAGCAGTTTATGCCACACACACAGCACTGAGTGCTTCAGAGCTAACCGCAAATGCCATACAAGCATTCTGAATGCCAGTACATTAAGCCCTGATACCTGGCTCCTCTTTAACTGGCCTCCTCTTTAACCAGTGATCAAATTTCTGCTGTAGCCCTAGCAAAAGACGACAAAGAAGAACAACACTTGCGCCTCCTCTGGGTTAAATAATGGCAGACATTTCAGTTTTAAACTTTATATTCATTAGAAAAATGCATACTAACACAAATGTTGTTATTCTAGCTGATTTATAAGCTATAAATGCTGTTTTGTATGTTTTTTCCTGATTAACCAGCCATTTGTTTATCTAGCCTAAGGTCTAGTCCCAGCGAGACTGGATAAGAGGGAGTCTACTGTAATGCACAGGACTGAGGACTGACCTGCATTTACCGAATGAGGCCCATAGCACTTTGCTCCTGAGGTGTCTGCCTGCTTTGCCTCACCCTAACTATGCTACTAAGGGTGTACTCTATGGAACACCAGAGGATTAGGTGGAGTTAGAAATTTGTGTCAGATAGAAATGAAAAGGAGTCAAGAATCAAAGAAAATAGGTTACTTCCGGTCACAATGTTGGAGTTAGAGCTGAAATAAGAAGACATGCACACAAGGGCATCAACACAAATTTAAGAAGAGCAAGAAAGGCAAGTGAAAATGTGGTCTGAGAGGATGAGTGACAAGAGTCAGCATTTCAAAGACAGTGTTGCTAAGAGGTATATTGTGATAAAGTTTGTTCTTTTTGTTGCTTGTTTGCTTTCCCTATGTACCACTTACCACTGAAAAATGGGTCATATGTCATCAAATTTTCAGCATTGAACAGTAACTCAGGAAACTACAAAATAGACATAAATCCTGTTTTACAGGAGTGGCAAGCCCCCTTGTACCCTCATGTGGAGGGGGAGACTTGGGCCTGCACACCACTCTAACTTATATTTAAGAACTCCACAGTCATACCATAGTGGGGGAAAGTGAAATTTCTATTGAAGTGCACCACCAGCTTGCACAATACAAGTGGTTGCAGATTTAAAAAAATTGTGATAAAAAGAAATTGAATAAAAGCTGCTTACACCCAAATGCGTCAACCAAGCATGGGGATGGGGAGAATTTTCTTGCATGTGTGTTACTAAGTAAAGAATTGGCAAAAAGAACAATTTTGTGTCCCTGTGCTGATTCCATGCTGCTTATTGTTTTGCAAACGAGAAAAACATTGCAGTGACATTATGATTAAACCTCTGATAAATGTCTGGTAGTTTAGAAAGGCTGATACTTTAGACAGTGCATTAGATTAGTGGATAATACGTACCAGTAGGACCATATGGTATTTTGAGGCAAATGATATTCCTGCAGAGAAACAAGTACCTCCGCTTAACTTCAGAGATGCCAAGAAGTTGAATTAACTAAAATTATGGAGGAGTATTTTGTCATTTAATGTTTGCTGATTATATTTTTTTCTGATTTTTACAAGAGGAACCAGATGGGATCCAATTTCCTGGTGGCCTGTGTGGCTGTAGTGAAGACATTTTCTGAATATTTCAGTTTGGATCCACTGTAAATATTGCAGTGTGGGATTGATTGGCCTGTAGGATCCTGAATGAAAGTATTTAGAAGACACGTTTTTTACTGAGTCGAGCTTTAATTTCTAAAAGGGGAAGGTGTAATTGCTGCATGATGGAGACAGCTGCCTTTGATGGCATTGAGCTGCATTTGGGAATGAAGCTCAGTGTGCACATAAATTTTCAGCCAGGGGAAAGACAGAGGAGCATGGGGTAGAACAGACCATTTGTAGTGGAGGCTTACAATGACCATCTGACCTAGTGCAGATTTAAAAATGAAACCTGAAGAAAATACAAAAACAATTGGAAACATTTATTTATTTTATTTATTTTACACTTGTGAACTGGGTAGTGTCTGGCTGGGCAAATAGCCCATTTTCAGCGGAGACCTGGGGAGATAAGCTCCATAACAATAGTACAAAAAGATTACAAAAATGTTTTAAAAAAATTACAAACAATATACAAACAATTTTAGCAGTTGCTAACAACCACAATTAACAAAAAGGTGAAAGTAAAACAGAAAACATTACATTTCTTAAGCCTTTTTACAGACAGTAATATGAAACTCATTAGATATATATAACTAAAAACCATTGTGGCATTTTCATTTGGAAGAAGTAAGACAAGAAGATAGCAGAATAGAAAACATTTGATTGAAGGCATGAGAAACTAGCCAGGAGTATTACAGGAGCATAGCCATTGTTGAGTAAGGTATTCCTTTAGGAGTTTTTTGAAACTATGATGATCTGTGTTTTTTTAAGATATTCTGTGGTAATTGGTTCCACTGTTTGGCTACTTTGAAGGAAAAGAGAGAGTCACCAAAGTAATTATGGGACTTTGTAACCTTGAGTATAAGTTTATCAGATGATCTAAGGGTCCTGGGGTTGGTATTTAGTTGCACTAGGTTGAAGAGTGCAGGGCAGTTTTCAGGTTTGTGGATAACAGAGTGGGCAGTGGTGAGCTCATTGAGCAATATGAGTTTGTTTCTCAGAAATCAAAAGTGATCTGCAAGCCGCTGGGAACAAAGGTCATTGAGTGACTCAAAGAACAGCACAATTGTAAGAAAAATCAGATGATAGTGTTATTGGTTTGATGAGTTTGGAATTTTATCACATTGGAATGGACACAGTCCATGCCATATGGTTCATACAGGAAGCAAACATCGAACAAATGTAACTATGGACTGTATACTGGCTCTGCTGTGTCTGATATTTAACACTGAGAGTTTAAACAACATTTTCAAGGTGTCAAGCAGCTGGTATTTTATAAATTTACCTTTAGGTATGTGGCTGAAAGTAATAGCTAGAGAGAGGGATGTTCTGGTAAAGAAGTTGCCAGTGACTCTGAAATACAATAAATAAAGAATTATGAACTTGTATGTTATTAATACTGGTGACCCAGCACTGCAGGGTCATAAGTGATTGCAGGCATTGAAGTTGGATTGAGTGTTCTTTCATAATTTGTACTCCATATCCCTTTGTCAAGAGAACATTGAGGCAGGCTAAAAAAGGTGTTGAATGATGCTGTTCAAAGACAAAATTAATATACTTAAGCACATAAAGGGTAAGAAATTTCCCAAAGAGAACACCATATTCAGGTTCCATAAGGCTGACACTACTCCATATGATATATAAAAGAAGGTGGAAGCAAATATTTATGAAATACCAGCTGCTTTTACTGTGGTCCCAGTAGCCATGAACAATAGAAATGTGCAAATTTGCCATGATTTTAGGATGACACTTCAGCTATTTCTTCAGGCTAACTGTGACACCACTGCACTGGCCCAGTAATCAAGGAGCCTCAGTCCTCACCACTAGCACCAGTGAGGGACGTACACATTGGGAGGATAAGTACACACACAGCAAAGTACAATTTCCCTTAAGAGCACACAGAGATCACAGCCAGTCTGGGGCTTGTTTCTCCCTCTTTCTCCAGATACCCAATAAGACTCCCCACTGGCACAGCCATAGGGTTAAGATCTCAGCCGAGTGGCCAAGGTAAGACCTCCAGCACCCTTTCTGTCCAACCAGTACTTCTTGTACCTGCCCAAGTAGCTGACACACACTTTCAGATTTGATTGATGTACAGATGCACACACCTGGGAAAGCCTGGCACAGGTTTACTAGCTGTAACCCCTTCTGCCCAGACTATAAGGTAGTACCAGCTGCCACCAGCCACCCTTACTTATCAGCTACTATAAGACCCTTACCAAAGGGTGTCCAATCCTACTGTGTAATGTTACTATTATCCAAATGGTAAGTGTGACCAAGACTTTCAAGGCTATTTAGCAGTGGCCTGTATAGTGTCACGAAATACATATGCAAGTACACTAAGAGCTTACATATCTCTAAGCAAACCAGCCACAATTAAAAGGTTTAAATATATTTAATAATAAATAATAAAAGAACAAGACAATACCCACGCAACACATTAACTACAGAGTTCAGAATCACAGGAAATATTTTAAAACAACATTGCAGGACTGTCTCAAATAAATACAGAAAACATCTAAACTAATCTTACTATATTCCTATCTGTCTCTAAAAGAGATACTATGCCTAAATCTTACTTATAGAACAACACGCAGACAGAAGTGCTGTGTGAATGTTTCTAGGTCCAAGACAAGACACAAAATGCACAGACTTTGTCTGAGAGAGTTCTTAAATTAATAATCAACATTACTGCTGGGTTAGCTTGAATGACATAACTATGTCACCTGCCTTCAGTTCCCAAACTAACAGAAAATTAACAAAATTTAACATCTCTGTGTGAAAAACACATGTCTCTCAGATGTTTGCCGAAAGCTGGAAGTCGTAAAACAGTTAAACACTTTTACATTTTAGACCTCGAAATTATTTCTCTCCAAGACAATAGAAAGAAACTTCTAGCTCTAGGCATTGCGTCTGCTTGCTGCACTGAAACTACTTTTTCTAGCACTTTTAATTTCAACTTATTTTCTTGAAGTTTTGCAAGTTAACACTGTATGTTCCAGCGTCAACTATTAAAACATACTTTTGCATAGGTTTATAGTTTATATACATTTCTTTTCTAGTAGAGCATACTGTGGTTACATTTTAGCTCAGTAATTTACACAAACTTCTCCACCAGTACTTTAATATACACATAACATATAGTTCTCTTACATTTGAAAGACAGGCATATGAATCATATTAGTATTCACAAATGACATATTCTTAGTTACAAAATTCCAGATAGCTGGACTGGCAGTATTTCCCTGGTGTCACACTATATTTTTTGCTCAAAATTTGGAAATGTTTGCAAACCTTGTGGTAAAACAACACTTCTATAAGTTGGATCTAGTGGATGGATACATAGAGGTAGAAATGGAGGAAGATTCTAAGGTGCTTCTTGTCACTAGTGCATCCCTAGTGGACTACACTGGTAAAGACAGCTTGTTTTTGGAATGATGTCATCACCTGAAATTTAGCAAAGTGCCTTGGATCACTTGCTAGAGGGATGTACAAAAATGTGTTGCTTCGTAGATTACATTACTGGAAAGTAAGGCAGTATTGCTGAAAAACCTTAAGACTTTCTTACAGACATTAACTTACTATGCCTTGTAGGCATGACATGACATAACATGACATTCAAATCAAGCACTGTATGCTGTCACCACAACACTGACACTGAAGATCCAGGGAATAACGTATGCTCCAAAATAGAAGATACAAGACATGTCTCATCTGTGGTCCTGTTTTGGATTTTGTTTCCTACCCAATTTAGCCACTGTACTTTGCCTCATGAACTCCTTGTTATAGACAAGGAAGGCCTGGTGGTGGAAAACATGGTGTAACTGGGCTTTCTAAAATATCAACTAGATGGCACAAATGGCACCTGACAGTTAAGGTAACCTCTAACACTTTTATATGGTATTGGTGCGGTGAAATCACTTGTCATGTGCATTGTTAGTGAATTCCTTGTGAGTTTTGGGCAAAGATTCACTGGAGAGCTTTGAGCCTGGTCTTAGGTGTCATGCACTTTTGGCAGTATTTGTATGACAGAGAATGACAGCGAGTTTGCTGTCATTACCAATTACCAGCACTTACTGTTTTAAACTATTCAAGGGGAATCCCTATCAGCTACTGCAAGGATGAAGGGGCAGACTTTTTTTCTAGTGGCAGAAATACAATATAGAGTTCAAGAGATGAAATCACAAGACTAATGAAAATGGGGGTAGGAGGCTGGCATAATGGTTAAGGTGTTAGCCTAGTACTAAACTATGAACCTATGACTGCCCTGGTACCCCTGGGGATCAAAAGTTTCCATGAATATTTAATTTCTCTATCAAAAGGAGAACCTGTCTCCTATTGCTATAGTGATCCAGAAGGAATCTATCCATAAACACCCAGGCTGTGCCTGAAAATGGTCTGCTGTAATCAGCAAACAAACTTGTATAAATAAATAAATAACTCCTACTGCAGGTTTCTCTATCATCAGTACAGAATGGCTGAAACACCCAGCAAAAGTCAGCTTCAACCATTCTATCAGTAAAATTATTCCATGGCTGAAAGTGACCATCTCATGTGGAAGCTTGGGTGGTCATTTCATTTAAGATGAGGTGTCTGGTGTTAGAGGAAATGCATTTTGGTCATTTATATAATCGAGATGAAGACATTAGCTAATAGTTTCATTTGGTGCCCAGGAGTAGCTCAGCAAGTTGAGCAGGTTGCTACACACTGTGTCAGGTGCTAGTATAGTCACCTGTGCTCAAAACATCCCCAGGTCTGAATTGGAAATGGCCTGCTAAGTCATGGCAAAGGATATGTAGATAGGTTTTTGACAATTCATGGGTACTACCTACTTTTTGACAGAGGTGGGGCTTGCTTTAAGTGGCTGGGTATGTTTCCAGTGATATGTGGTGGGAATACTTTGGACATTTTTGGAAGAACCAGAGTGCAAGAAAAAAAATATATAATTGACAATTTTAAGGAGAAATGGATTCATGACATTTTTCAAATCCACACAAGGCCCTAATTTCTGCACCCCCTTCAGTCACAGTATTGCTGTATATGGGCCTTGTGCTTCTAGAACCTTTTGAGATTTTGCCAGTGCTGTCATAATTTTGCAGATTATTTGATGTAGCTAATGTTCTTGTTATACTGAATTACTAATTATGTTCACTTTTTTAAATATAGGATTTGAAGCCTTCTTTTTTCAGAATCAAATGAGTGAGTGACATCACCACCTGTCCCAGAAAGGAAAGCAGTTGTTTTTCTTTTGGCATGATTTCAAATAGTTGTGAGTGGCAGAACATGAGTTACTGAAATCAGACATCCTTTTTTGCAAACTTGTGTAACTAGGTACATACTTTACCGCATTGCAAACAAGCATACCAAAGATAAACTCAGGTACAACACCAAACTTAGATGTAACTGATATTATGTAGTAAAGCAGTGAACTGAGTGTTCATTTGAAGGGAGTGCCCTTTATGTATGGTATCTTGTTACTTATCACTATGGAAACGTTGCAGTCCTTCATGTGAACTACATAACAATTCAATAACAAAGCCAAAAGGAGTTTTTGAAAAGTACCTTTTTACAGCTACAGTGAAACTAAATGAGGGTTTAAATGACTAGCTTACTGTTTTGTGAGATGACACAATTTAGTCATGTTCAGAGCACCTCTTCCTTCTTGTCATAAGGTAAAGTCTAGGCAGTGATAGGTAACCCCACTTTTTGATTTATGGCCCCATTGCTGGTTTGGCTGCTTAACCTGTATTCTCACGCAGTAGGTCTGCTAGCCCGGGTTAGTGCAATCTTTGTGCTGTCTCACTTTTTCCTACTTGCTCCATACATCATGTCTAGATAAGAATTACCTTCTCAGTAGTCATACAAATTAGTTGTACCACGCCTTACTAGTCCACCCTTTTTTAAAAAGTGCAAATCTTTCCTTTATAACTTCAACCCTGTTGAAGCAGAGTATATGTAATGCACAAGACGGAACAGGGAAGATGTGAGCTCAGGGACGCCACTCAGACTTGTTCTTCCTGTCAGAAAATGTTGACATTGAATAAAGTATAAAGAATTCTATTCATTAATTTTCAAGTTGAACAGACAGACCCATAAGGGCCTTTTCAGAGACGACCGAGCTAATGGGCAGAATGTAAAGAAGTAATGTCAATAAAGGAGTGAAATCGGGGAAAAATAGAGAAAAGAGTTTAGGCATAAAGCACAATGCTGATTAACATTGTTAGTTTTGTTACTATGACAGGCTCTTTCCAAGCATCATCACTTAGATGAAACATACTGTGTATAATTTCACTACAGAGGATATGTGGTAAAGCAGAGTAACCAGTACAAAACCATGACCAGTAAAGAAATCAAAACAAAAGAAAAAAATAACAACAGGTTTATAGGTTCATAGGTGCATAGTAGGATAATGAACACTAAAACCCTTGTAAGCCTAGCTGTGCAACTCAAATGTGACCCACATATTTGATTTATAAGGGGGGTGATTTATTGACAGCCTCTGTCCATTGGAAGGATAGGTGCCAAACCAGGGGTGAACTTCTGATGACTCATCCATTGGTCCAGGTTGCACTTAAATAGGGTTAAGGAGGAATTCTGCTTCACATGAATGGGGAGTCTGTTCCAGAGAATGGGAATTCTCTGAGAAACGTATCTGTCACTCCAACATGTCCTATTTATGTCACAGGCAAAATGTTGGTCTTTTGATCAGGTAGATCTGATGTTTGTTTTGCAGATGTGCAAAGGGTTCATCAAAACAAGGTCCAGGGATGCTTTGCACACCAAGGAAAGTTCACCTGTCAGAAGTCTGCATGTTATTGAGTAAGGAGACAAGGCTTTGAGGTGATCAGCGTATGATGTTTTGTTTACTCCCTGTATTCTTTTTATAAAAAACCACTGTGGATGTTCCAATTGCTATATGTGTCTGGTTAGATATTAACCGAAGAAGGCTTTATACTCTATGATGGGTCTGATGAGAGCCGATTACAGTGGTACAATGACCTCTCTGAATCTAGATGCCATGCCCATTCTTATAAGTTGAGCAGCATAAAAGGATTTTCTTACTACCTTGGACACATGTTGGTCAAAGGCTAGGATACTATTTGTGTGATTTCCCAGATTCTTAACTTGTGAATCAACTTTTAGGGGTGTTTTATTGATGAAGTAGTTACCTGGGTGTGGCTGACCACTCAAAAGGTGCTATAATGCATTTCTTGACATTGAATTTTAAGCCATGGCTTTGGCACCAGGCATTTGTTTGTGTTCGACCTTAATGTAAGATGTTTTTGTTTTGGGGAGATTCAAAGAGTTCCAGGTTTGCAGTCATCTTTGAACTTGGTCAGCCAGAAGCTTTTAACATTGTTATTGTAATAGCAGCATGAAAAAATATGTGTTCTGAATCTACCATTTAAATCTCTGGTGTGATGCAAGAGTGTATTAAATCTAATCAAATCAGAATTGAGGTTAAAATAACTAAGCGCACACACACACACACACACACACACACATATATATATATATATATATATATATATATATATATATATATATATGGGTTCACTTTATAATTTCGAAATACTGAAATACCAAATGTCAGTATTTCGAAGTCAAAAACTCAAAATCGCGAAAGTGCATAATCGCAAATTTGAATATCTCAAATTTTCGGTTATGGCTTACGGTACGTGGCATGCAGTGTTGGGAGCATATCGTGTATGGATGTAGGTGCAATTGAAGGTAAGTGAGTGAGTGTTTTGTAAGGGTTTTGTGTGGGAGTTTGAGTGTGTCTGAAGTAAGTGTTGGATGTGTTGATGTATGTATATGTATATGTGTGATGTTTGTGTGTGTGCGAGGGACTGTGAAATGTGTGGGTGTGTGTTTCCTTTTTGTGTCTGTGCGAACTCGGAGTTAGTATATATAAGTAGGGGGTGTGGGGGAGCAGCCCCTCACATGGGGGGTGCAGGGGGGCTTGCCTCACTGCTTACATGTAGTGTAGGTTTGTTTGTTTGTGTTTTGTTTGTTGTAGTGTGGGTTGGACAATGTATGTGTTGTGTGGTGTCTGGTGTGTATGTGTTCGTGATTGTGTGTTTCGCGATTGTGTGCTGTTGGGATTATGGACGTTCGACTTCATGATTTCGAAATACTGAAATTCGGTATTTTAGTATTTCAAAATTATAAAGTGAATCTATATATATATATATATATATATATATATATATATATATATATATATATATATATATATATATATTCAAAACACACATAATGTTTTGGTATAATTCCCCCATTTAGCATATTGGTGCACGCTCATGCACAATCATGCACATACCTGCACACTTTTGTACATTACTACTTTACTTCATCCACTGTTTTCTATATTTTTATTTCTACTGTATAAACATTTTTTTGGGCTATAAACATGAAAACTGTCATGACAGGTGTTTTTGTTCTTTTTTTCTCTCAACTGCAAAGCACTGATGTTTTTTCTAAGCTGTAAATAATTCAGTATTTATGCACTGTAATACATATGAATGGATGCTTATTAGATATTATTACACAGATATATATTTATATTTATATTTATAGTGTTCTAATTAGATAATGTTTATGGTTAGATAGCTATGTGTGTTTTTCTTGTATCTATCTAGTTAGGTCTTTTTACTTATTTGCCTGTGTATATGATTTTAGTTCTTGTCACAGACCTGATGAAGGCTTTATTGCATTAGTCAGCCGAAAATGATTTTAGTTAAAAGTTAGTCTTTTTATATGTGTGTTATGCTTTTCTTAATACCTGATTTGGGAATGTGGGTTGCAAACAGACAGGTAGTTTTTTCCTTAACTAGGATTTAGTTTGATCTAATCAGTAGCAGTGTGTGGGGGTGGGTACTTGCTGTTCTTAAATGCACGTTTACGGCCCTGCTTATATTGTTAGGCTGGTTTAAAATTAAACAATACATATACTTTCCACACCTACTTCCAAGTGTATAAAAGCTGGTGTATTTAACATTGTAAAGTATTTCTGATTTTTTATTTTTTTTTTTTGTTACTGAGGATCACTTGCCTGTGACAAATAGAGGCTTGTTGCTTTGGAATACTACCTGGGTTTCATGATCAAAATTATTGTGACTGAGCTCATCAACTACTAGTTTTTCAGTTTTTTATAATTCTGGTAGGATATCACTTGTACAGGTCCGAACCCTCTCAGCCAATGCAGCAGATACTGCTTTATTTTTCTTTAGAAATGTTATCTGTCCACCATGTTTTTGAGACAGTTACATCACCGTTCTTTACTTTTGAAAAAATTACAGGTTGAATGTGCAGTACTGGCTGGACAGGTCTTGCCATGGCTGCCTTGAAAGGCTTGTGAATAGCTTCTACCTAGATTACTGGAGCTGACAGCAAACTGTCTTAGTAGCCTCTCCAAGTATAATAAAGTATAATAAAGCAGCAGTCCCTATGATGAACATAAGTACACTTGTATTTGCTTGCTCTTCACAGCAGTACATATTTGCATGGTATGATCACTGGATATGGGTTCTTCCCCTCAGCTAGTGTCCCATGATCCCCTTGGGGGACACTTACAGGCTCTACCAGCCTTCTCAGAGTAGGATCCTCGGCATCCCTTTACAGGATGTGGATTACATAGCCCAGGCTGCTGAGTGCCATAATGATGTCTTTGGGGCATACCAGGTTTTTTCCAGGAGCATCTAAACTGAAAGCCAGGCTGATGGGACATATATTTACATGTGGCTAATTCTCAAGTATAATGAATTAAACTGCATCAGTGATGCTGATATTTTACCATTAGTGTTATTGTAAATAAACTCTCACTGGTGTACTTTCTTCATTCAACAGGGGGTAGAAGACTGAGCTAATGTTTTACTTATTTTTATGTAGAAATAGTGCTGTCCACCTTCCATGTTATTTAGAAGGAGGGGAGGGCAACAACAGCCACATCTAAACCCACCCTTATAATCATACAGGAAACCATGTGATGCATAGTATTCAATGAACTGGTTTGTACTCACATTTTCTAAGTTTTGGTGATATAAGTAAGAAAAAGAGATTACACATCATTGTCCGGACATTATCTTATTACGGCAAGGAGAGCAGCATTTTGTGAGCACAAAAACAGTGTTCTTGTAGAAAGGGGTAATAGCAACAATTTTTCAGAGTGCTGGGAATTTACTTAGTACCAGCAAGAGTTTGACAATGTGAATGAGGGATGTGGAAGTCAGTGTATCTTGAGAAAGTACAGAAGAGAATGTGAGCAGCAAATCTTACAAAAAGTGGAATTAGAAGTTCCCACTGTTGGAAGTAATCCGTTATAGTAAGACAGCAGAGCTGAATCTAGTACATTAGAAGCAACTCAATGAACAAGAGTGAGAGCTTGCAGAGTAAGGTTAAAGAAGGGTAAGCAAAATCCCCACAGATGTTTGTGCTGTTAAATGGGAATAGAGGTGACACACCCATTAACTCAGAGGACAATGTCACTGTTTACTTTAGTTAAATTTGAGGAGAATGCTGCTGTTTACTTTCATTCTTACTCTAAGCCATATGATTTCTATTCACCTGTTTTGGGGACTCTGTAGATGGAACAACTGATTAGTTTTAAGGAAAGTATCTTTTGCTTTATTTTTGAGCTACCTACATTCCATACTTCACTGTAGGTATCTATCCTAGTTGGAGTTAGTACTAGACCTCTTGAACGTCGCCCAGGCCATGTCTTTAAATTTCTCCACAAAGTAATGTAGCGCCTTAACTTTCATGAATGAGACATGTTTCTCTTGAAAAGAGAGAAGTCTGCAGAAGGTGGATATTTCTGCTAAAGGCTTTGTAAATTACTAAAGATCCAAAAAAATAAAGCTTTTTATTGTGTTGTTTACCACTGGAGAGAGCATCAGATGCTCTCATACTGAAGCCAGTATTATTTGAGTCTTAATACTGTAGGACACTGAGGCAAATGCAGGTATTTTTACTTTTATCTGTTTAGTTTCAGTATTGTCATTTTTTGTATGTGTGTGGTATATTAGTAGATTGGAAAGGTGATGGGATGTAAGGCACCTGGGATTTTTTTTATGTAGCTTTACTTGGAGGTGCAGTTCACATATGTTGTACTCATAGCAGACTGCTTTAACTTTAAACAATTTAAACAAGGTGCTGGAATAGTTTCTCTTTCTTGGTATTTGCCCTTTCTCCATGGCAACTAATCACAGAGTCAATAAAGCTAAAGCTGAAAAAAAAATCAACTGAGTAAAACTCATCAAGCTAAACATACCTGTAATGAGTTGGAAGTCCTTAAAATGTAAAATCTTTGGAGTGTCACAAAACATACAGCAAAGGACTAAAATGCAGTCCAAGCCTGAAGTGCCCACAGCAAAATAGAAAATCCACAAACGTTCATGCATGCAGGCACTTCCTCGGGTTGTATTAGACACTTACTCACCTAGCTGTGGGAAAATGACATTTAGTAATAAGTGCTGTGTGCCCCAGAAGTAAAGCCTAAACAGTGATGATTAGTCATGCACTGGTCTGGTACTGTATTGTTAACTATTCATAGGTCATGCAAATACAGCAGATTCAAAAGGGGGTATGGGGAACCATGAGATGTGATGGTAGAATTTCTGTTGCGCTTCCTGGTCAGAAAATAAGACAGAGAGAGGTGGGGGCAGTGCAATGTAAACAACAAAAGGAAAGGTAACAGTAATTATTGCTGCATGCACACTTAACATGTTTAGTATTCAGCCTTTTTATGTAATAAGTCACAGAAATTAGCAGTAGTTGGCTAGACCAGCTGTAACACAGTTGTTATTACACCCTCCTCAAAAAAAGAGATAAATAATAATCATAGCATAAGTAGAAGAAAATTCACTAAGCTGCATATCAGCAACTCTTGCAAATTGCATGGAGAATGACCACAGTTAGTTACCACGTGTGTAGAAAGAATCGAAGTACAAGATGACAAATGCAAGTGTAACATTAATTTATTTGAAAAAATGAAGGCACCTTAGTTTAACATTGTTTTTTCTTTATTTTCCTTTATTGTTATTATTATTATTATTTGTTTACTGGGAATATTCAGCTGGGCAAAAGACCCCTTTTCAGACGAGGCCCAGGGAGAAAAGTTCCACGCAAAACACATACATTAATATTACAAAAAGGTTACAGTAGAAAGAGGAGTATAAGTTTTGTAAAAATGCAAACAGATGGTCAGTTAATGTTTAGAAGACAAAAACAGGTATATGTTTGCAATCAACAGCAACTAGAACAACTACAGTAACTAGTAGAACAACTACAGTACAGTGTCCATTACTAACACTGGTTTCTAGGTTTAGGTTTATACACAGCATTCACAGATGAATGATTTGGCTGCTGTAGGTGGGGTAAGAGCTATACAAAGAGTTTTTTAAATGTACAGAAGAGTGGTGACAAGCAGGAGATTGTGAAGTACAGTAGGAACAGTAAACAGAGGCAGATATAGTGAGCTGAAAGATAGAACATAGTAAATAAGTTCAGTGAACACGAGATCATCTACACAGCAATGTATGGTTTATTGTCTGCTAGCAGCACGCCCCAGTGGCATAGTAAGGTACCAGCGTTTACTGTTTATCAACAGGCATGTGCTCTATAAGACAATATGGGCTGTATCTCCGAGTGCCTTATTTCAGTTATAAAATGACCCCAAACATAAAAAATAAAAAAATAAATGCAAAGTATAAGCAAGTAAGGAAAAGAAGAAAACAAAAATTGGAAAAATAAATAGTCCCTTGAATCAAATTGCTTCTGACAGTATGATTCATACCTTGTCTATCTCATAAGCACAAGGTACAGGGTTTGATTCTAACCTCTGGGATGGGAAATATAACTAGGCTTAAGATGGCCTACAAGGGCAGACAGCTACTAACATATGAACTATACGATTCTTTTATTGCTGCACAAAACAAACCATGATAGGTATATATCCAATTTGCATGCTAGCTGTCAAAGGAAGAGCAGTCTGAACTAAAATTACCTTCATTTTAATTATAAACACACATTTTATAAAAACTCAGCAATAATCATAAATATCACATCCAGTAACTATTTGCACACTGCTTTACATACACCTATGCTTTTTATGATACTCTTCAGCTACTTAAACACCAAAGCAAGAAGGGAGGTTTCCAAAGCCGTACACCAGTCTTTGGCTCAGACTTACAGTGTAATAGCTTAGGAAGCACAATTTGTTATTCTGCAAATTTGCAGTAATCGTAATTATTTCAAGGTACTTGAATGGAGACCTCAAGAAGCCTAGTAAGAATACAGAATACAGTGAGGCCCTGTTTTTGACTGATTTTTCTCCTTAGTTCACCCAGGCAACAAAAGGACTTTTAGAGTATTAAGCAACATGTGCTGAATACACAGCCCTGGTCCTGCCCATGCCTCTTAACTGTCTAGCTTTCTACAGAATGTCCAAATTTTTACCTGACAAAACTTGGTTTTCTATCAATTCAGTGAGGACTGAAGTCATCAAATAATGATATACTTTTGTATTTCAAACTGCATTTCCTTCAGAAAATGCACACCAATACAAATCCTGTTATTTTATCGACTAAGTTTAAACATTATAAGAACAATGTTTAAAACCTATCCCTGTTTTTGGGCCTTGTTGACAGGTGTGACCCCGACACTGCTTTCATGAGAGACAGAGACATGTAACTTTTTTAATGACCAAGAAGAGATTGCTAATATATATTTCGAGGGTGTGGATGTCTCACCTCACATTGTGGAGGCAGGGGCGCCTGTCCCTTCCCCACAAAGACACTTAAATTTCAGTGAGCCTGATTATCAAGGGGTTTAATCTTTCATGAGTCATAGTGGAAGGACCTACTATTTCCTTGTCTTAAAATCAAGAATAATAACGTTAAAATTATGCCTGGCTTTGCTGCATTGCTGCATATCAGAGAGTGTAGCTTCATTGTTGCTTTCTTTCTTTCTCTAAATGTCCTCAACACCAAAATTAATCACTTCCCTCCAAAGATCCTTTCAGTGGTCTGTGCAAGTCTGGACAAGCACTTGACTGATTTCAAAATGAAACATTTCCTTAAGCAACCCCTTTAGTAATATGTCCAAGTATGCACAAGCACTTGACTGACTACAACATGAAACATTTCCTCAAGCGTCCCCTGCAGAAGTATGTCCAACTATGTACATGCACCAAAATTAAATATTTCCACCAACGATCCCTTCAGTAGTCTGTCTATGTATGTACAAGTTCTCAAATGACATCAAAATGAAACATATTTCCCCCAAGTAATGACCCATTCAGTAGCCTGTCCAAGTATGTATGCACAAGCACCAAAATGGAACATACTACCCCTATGTAGTTATTCCTTCTGTAGTCTGTCCTAAACATGTACACACAAACACCAAAATGAAACACATCTGCTCCAGTATTGACCCTTCATTAATCTGTCCAAGTATGTACACCCAAACACCAAAATGAAACATTTCTCCCCCAAGTAATGACCCCTCCAGTAGTCTGTCCAAATATGTATGTGCAAGCACCAAAATGAAACCTATTTCCCCTAGTAATGACCCCTTCAGTAGTCTGTCCACATATGTATGCACAAGCACTTAAATGACATCAAAATGAAACATATCTCCCCCAAGTAATGACCCCTTCAGTAGCCTGCACAAGTATGTACACACAAGCAACAAAATGAAACATATCACCCCCAAGTAATGACCCCTTCAGTAGTCTGCACAAGTATGTACACACAAGCAACAAAATGAAACATATCACCCCCAAGTAATGACCCCTTCAGTAGTCTGCACAAGTATGTACACATAAGCAACAAAATGAAACATATCACCCCCAAGTAATGACCCCTTCTTTAGTCTGTCCAAGTATGTATGCACAAGCACCAAAATTAAACATTTCGCCCAACTACACCTTCAGTAGTTTATCCATGCATGCAAGAGCACTTCAGTGATTCCAACATGACACATTCCCCCAAGAACCCTTCAGTAGTTTGTCCATGTCTGCACAAGCATATCACTGACTCCAAAATGAAAAATTTCCCCCAATGACCCCTTTAGTAGTATGCACAAGAATGCACAAGCACAGAATTAAACATTTCCCCCATGATCCCTTTACTAGTTTGCCAAAGTGTGCATGTCAAGTATACTAATAAGTAATCCTACTTACTTCAAAGACTCATTTTTTTCTGCATGCTCAGTCTCTCTCCCGACATACCAAATGTGCCCTCAGTCCAAAACAGGATATCCCTCAACTCTCTGAGGGCACCAAAGGTATAACTAAAGAGACTGACTTTATTGCTCTGCGGCCAGTCACAGGTCTTTTGGTGGCAGTGACTGAGCAAGATGATGTAAGTGGGGTCAGGAGGCTCGTGAGAGAGTCTTGAATGTCTGTTTAGGATATACACATTGCCATTCCCTTAAAGGAAAAAAGAGATATTTAATTAAAAATATTTTTGTTGTATTACATTGGCAAGCTGTAACCTCGAAAACACAGCACCAGGGATGATTGCCCCCTTTTGATGCACCCTAGCTACACTACTGGGAGAGAATTCAATAGGAAAAAAGCAGGTAGCCAGAAGAGGGAAGATTAAAGAATGTCAAAAAGAATGATTAAGAGTTGTTGAATATTTATGGTATTTGGAGGATAAAGTTTAGTAGGTATTAAGGGAATGAGGTATTACCCTGGTGAATGACATGGACTTTGTTTTCTGCAGGTGTTCAAGATACGCGTTTATATCACGTTATCGAAAGATGAAAATAGCGAACTCTATTTCATCGAACCTAAAATATCTAAACCACGTAATATCGAACATTCAGAACAGCGAAATTTGCTATTCCGAAACACATACACACAACACAAGCACACCTAAAAAACATCAATGCACACACATACACTTATAATCCTACAACTAACCCTACACTAAACTATACATACACTACTATCTATCTACTTACCTTAACCCAAACCCTAACCCTAAGGTCCGTCACTATCGCACACTCACCTAACCCGCACCCTAACCCTAACTCACTTAACCCGCCACTAAACATAATTCACCTAACCCACACCCTAACCCTAACTCGCCTAACCCGCACCCTAATCCTAACAACCACACAATCGCACACTTACCTGAACCCGACCAGTAAATCTCCACCACAGCACTGAAAATAGCAAAGCCACAGAACCAGCCAACAGAATTCTTTCCCTAGGAAAGAATTCGGTGTTCTGCAGCTTTGCTATTTTTAGCATTTGATTAAAACGGGTCGATATTAGAACATTCGAAGTTTTAAAACTTCGATGTACTGATATAGACCCCAAGATATTTTTTAAATGTTATGCAGCTCTAAGTTTGTTTTAGGCTGAGTGGGATGGAATTCTAGATTTTTGATACATATATGGAGTAGAGGGAGTCACCTGGAAAATTGTTAGATTTTGTAATTAGTTATAGGTATTTGTGGAACGAAGGGTTTTATTGGCAGAGTAGTGATGAATTATGTTGCTGCTGATGGGTATTTATCTGATTTGTAGATTAGGTTGTGCACTGATTAAGTGAGAGAACTTTAGAGTATGCTGTAGTTCAGTTCACTGAATTTGTTTTAGAGCTAAGCATTGGTGTGCTTTGTATGGAATATTAGCAACATTTTTTTGCTATTTTATTGTAGCATTGTTTGAGTAGGTGGGTTTGGATGGCTTGCAGATTTATAAAAATGGGAGTACCATACAGAAGGGTGGGGAGTGGATGAGCTGTGGCATTTATTTTCCTAGTGAAATCTGTAAAGTAGTTGGAGTATCTGTTGCAGTTTTTCATGACACTTTGCAGAGCAGATTTGGGCTGAGTCATCTGCATACTGGATGATGCTAGGATGTTTACTTACATTGTGGAAGTTGCTTATAAATATGTTGGAGTGGACTGGGACCATAACAACCATTTTTTTTTGTTCGAGCAGAACAGCTGTGAAAGCAGTTTTCTGGGTGAAGAGAGAGAGGATGATTATCAGCCATGTCGATTTAGTAAAAAACAAAAATGGAGCACATATGGACCTAAAGTAAAAACTGTTATGTAGTCACAAAGCATGTAGTTTCCTTATCTCCAGTTTTCCATTTAACCAACTGTCCAATATCTTCATAAACAATCAAACAGAAGTGGACATTTTCACCCAAGCACAGGGAAGTACTTGATGAAATTCTAAACACTTTACTGCGGGCGTTCTTCGTGTTTCACTGTTGCAGTCATCACCTGTGGGTTATCCCTGGTGTGGTAGCCCTCGGCCAGCCTGAATACCAGAGTCAATGTTTTTCTGCGTCAGCTGCTGTCGCTTGCTGCCTGACGTCAGGTCATCAGTGCTATAAAGGAGAGCAGCTGACACCATTACATAAGTCTTTCTTGCTGTGGATCCCGTAGCAGAAACAGTTTGCAAGTGTGCCGGTCAGTCGCTGTCAGAGTTTCGATTTACAGCTGAAAATGTCTAAAGCTAAGTACCCCATTGGGGATCCTTTTTTCTTGCACTAACTGATGTCCGAAAAAGTTAATTGTCTCGCCTGTGGAAAGCAAATACCACACCGAGACTTCCATTCATACTGCGTCACTTCTTTAGGCCCAGACCATGATGTCCCCTGTTGCCGGTTCTGTGCCCTCTTTAATGCAAGAACCATTTACCTTAGAGCTCTTATTTTAGCCAGGTATTTTCATCTTCCATCTTTGCATTCTGAAATGGCGTCCGTCAGCCAACCTTCTGTAGACATTCTGAAGAAACGTAAGGATAAAGATAAGAGACAGACCACACAAGGCCAAGCCTTCCAATGACTCTATAGATAAGCAGGTCATCAGTTCTCCAGAATTCAGTGAGGCGCTTTCACAGCCCCTGATGCCTGATTCAATTCCTTTGCAGGCCTCTACTGAGACCCTTTCTGAGTCTGGTATGCAGCCGAAATCTTCTTCATCTTCCGAGCCTTTGGATGTTCATCGCGTTTCACTGTTGCAGTCATTACATTTGGGTAATCTGCTGGCAGGTTGCCTTCAGTCGGCCTCATTAACAAAGTCTTGGGTCCTGCATCAGTTGCTGTCTCTTCTTCCATGACATCAGGTCATCAGGGGAATAAAACATGCAGCCGATGCCATTACACCAGTCTTTCTTGCCGCACCGTGCCCGAAGCAGAAGCAGTTTGCAAGTGCCGGTTGGCCGACTCCTGAAATTTTCGTTATCGAGTTTCAGAACCGAAGTCTTCAACTAAAAGCTAAGTACCCCATTGGGGAAACTTTTTCTTGCTCCTTACCGATGTCAGTAAAAGTTAATAATTGTATTACTTGTGGGAAGCTATACCTCATAAGGACTTTCATTTGTACAGTATTCCTTGCCTAGGCCCTGACCACAATGTACCTTGCTGTCGGTTTTGTGATTTATTTTATCAGCGCACTATCCGTCGTCGGTACATTTTTGCTTCAAAATATTTTGGTTCTCGGTTTAATTATCCAGAAATGACGTTGGTTAGCCATTTGACTACCGGAATACCGAAAAAACGCAAATAAAAAGACAGAGACAGGCCGTTGAGGTCCAAAACTGCCGAAGACGCTTCTCCTAAGCCAGTCGCCAGTTCACCGGTACTCAGTGGGGTGCTTTCACAGCCCCTGATACCCGCTACTTGTAATTCGCAGGCTTCTACTGAGACCCATTCGGAGTCTGGTATTCCACAAAATATTTCACATCTGGAACCCGCGGATATCTCTACCTTGGATGGGTCCGGAGCCACTGAGCAGGCACCGGCTTCTGAGGGTGTATTCAGGCCTACTTGCATATTAAACCGACTCCAACTTTAGTGTTAAGGCTTAAATCTCGATCTGTGTCTAAAAATCCAACGCCCAGGCCACATGTTCAGGCCCCTATGCCTAAAAAACAAATGATCAAAATGGCTGAAGATTTAATTACTCTAATCAGGGGGTCAACCCCCCCCTCCAAGAGGCCTAGGATTGAATTTGACTATGAATCTTCTGAACAGGACTCTGTTTCTTCTGACTCTTCTAATGATCTGGATTTGTCCATACCTACTTATGAGGACTCTGATGCAGAGGATTCCATTCCCTCTGCTTCTCCACCTGAGGATTTCTCTTTTGGGGAAATTTTACATGCCTTAAGGGACCATTTCCACTGGGAAAGTCAGAATTTCTCTGAATCCAAAAAGAGGCTTATGGATTTCCTTCTTCTTCCTCAGCATAGGCCTTTGGCTATACCTCGTGTATTACATATTGTTGATGACGTGTTTTTGGAATCCAGTATGGCCCCTGATTCCTTGCCTCCAGCCCCTAGCAAACCAGACAGGTACTACAGGGTTCCTGACTCCCACAAATTCCTTTTCAAGAATCCTGTTGCAGACCCTGAAACTATTTCTCAGGGGCCCAAAGGCATTAAGGTTTCTACTGCTAAAACTCCTACCCCTTCTGATAGGGACTCCAGGGCACTGAATAAATGGGGTAAAAAGGTTTATACTTCTGCAACCTTAGCAATTAGGGCTTTAAATTGTCACTTTAATATGCTAAAATATCAACAGCATATCATGGGACTGCTTAAACAAAAAATTATGTTGATTTCTGACTGTGTGGAGAATAAAGATTTGCAAGATATATTGCATTCATCTGAACAAGTTGGCAAACATACTTTGCAGTGTGGTTTTTATTATTTAGAGGCCTCTTTCAGGGCTGCTATTACTGGGTCTCTGCTTAGAAGGCATACTTGGCTTAAGGAGCAATCTCTGCCTGATCATGTTAAAGCAAAACTTTTGGATGCTCCTTTACAGCAGGACCACCTATTTGGCAGTAAGGCTGAAGAAGTTCTAAAAAAGATGAAAGATAAAGCTAAATCTATGCAAACTGTGAAAGATTTCTTACGAGTGCAACCTCCTAGATTTAGTAGGCATTGGCCTACTAAGAACTGGTCCTTTCCAGCTCCTTCCAGAGCCACTACGGCCAAACCCAGATATTCCAAAAGCACCAGGTTTCAGTCCCAAGGGACTTTCAGAACTAAACAATGGGGTGCTTCCACTTCCAAATCTGGAAACAACAAGGCACCACCCTATGGTAAACAGTCTCAATGACTTCCCTTTGAAATTACCAAGCACTTACCTCTTAGCCACCCCTTTGGGGGGAAAACTGGCTCTTCATTCAAGAAACTGGCAACTTATAACCCAGGACAAATGGGTTTTAAACATAGTGTCCCAAGGATATAGATTTCATTTCCACACGCTGCCAACTCCAAATGGGTGGCCAGACCAGCCCCCAAATCAGTGGGCAGAGGCTCAGAAATAAATTCTTTCCCTCCAAAACATGGGGGCTATTCAGCTAGTACCAGAGGAGGAAAAGGAACAAGGTTTCTATTCCAGACTTTTCCTGGTACCCAGAAAAGACAAATCATGGAGACCAATTCTGGACCTGTTTACTCTAAACACCTTTCTGGACATTCCAAAATTCAAGATGCTGACTCTTCACCAGTTACTTCCTATGCTAGGCAAGGATGCCTGGTTGGCAACTCTTGACTTAAAAGAGGCTTCCCTGCATATCCCGGTCAAGGAATTTTGCAGAAGATTCCTATGCTTCAAAGCAGGCTGCATGCATTATCAGTTCTCTGCACTGCCCTTTGGCTTGTCTACTGCACCCAGGGTATTCACAAAGTGCCTGGCTCCAGTAAGTGCATTTTGCAGGCAAAGAAATATTCAGATATATCCATACCTGGACGATTGTCTAATTCAGGCAGAACACCAGGCCATTCTTCTAAAACATCTGGCGTTTGTAAAAAGAGTTCTAACCTGTCTAGGATTCACCATAAATGAAAAAAAATCTCAACTGGTACCCTCTCAAAAGATTACATTCCTGGGTGCAAGCCTGAATACAACTGCCCAGATGGCTTTCCTTATGCCAGAAAAGCAAATTAATTTGGTGACTTACTTCAAACAAGTGGCCACAAAAACCCTGCTATCTGCAAGGCAAATACTGCAAGCCTTGGGGTTCATGGCCTCCTGCATTCTTCTAATTCCATATGCAAGACTGCATATGAGGAAACTTCAGTGGTACTTAAAAAGTTTATGGAGTCAACATTGCCACAGCCTGGAAACAATGATTCCTATCATACCTTGCCTGCGCCTTGAGTTCCTATGGTGGGCAGAGGCCTGCCATCAAAACAAGGGACTGCCATTCACACCCCCCCTGCTGCCCAAACCCTAACTACAGACGCATAAGACTATGCATGGGGGGCTCATCTGGCAGGGAAGTGCATTCAGGGCAAATGGAGCTCAAATCAAATGCACCTTCATATCAATCAAAAAGGAATGCTAGTTGTACAGAATGCACTGAAAGCCTTCATGGACTACCTTCAGCCAGGACAATTACTGATAAAGACAGACAACACCACGGTTATGTGGTACATAAACAAGCAGTGGGGTACACATTCCTACCCCCTCGGCAGACTAGCCATGGCTTTGTGGAACACGGCCTTGAGCTACCAAGTACAACTACAAGCTCAATTCCTGCCAGGAAAGCAGAATGTTCTGGCAGACGAACTAAGCAGAAATCTCACGGACCCTCACGAATGGAAACTACAACCACGGATTTTCAACATATTGACACGCAAATGGGGGAGCCCAGACATAGATCTTTTTCCCTTACCCCAGAACTACCAGTTGGACAAATTTTGCACAAGAACTCATCATAAAAAAGCCTGGAAAGTGGATGCTCTGTCCTTCAGCTGGGAAAGCCTATCAGTCTATGCCTTTCCCCCAATGCCTTTGCTCTCCAAAGTTCTACTAAAAGTCAAACAGGACAAACCAAAAATGATTTTAATTGCTCCAGACTGGCCTTGCCAACACTGGTACCCTCTCCTGCACAATGTGTCACACCTTCCACCATGGCACCTGCCTCAGTCACCTTCCTTACTGTCTCAGCAGGAGAACCAAATTCTGCACCCTCAGCTCCAAACATTGAATCTTGCAGCTTGGCTAATCACTTAAATTCCCCCTTACCACCCTCCCTCAGCAAACCTGTGATGGATGTCATTTTGGAGGCGAGAAGACCTAGTTCTAGAAAAACTTATGCTGACAAATGGAAAGGATTCTGTGCCTGGAATCATTCTCAAGGAATGAGCACAGCAGTGCCCAATATTCCTCAGATTTTGCAATACTTAACTGAGATGCTTCACAAGGGCCTGTCTTTTACTTCCATAAAAATCCATGCCTCAGCCATTTCAGCTCATTACAACACAAACTCCCCCCTTCTCTCATCCTCTTCTGAAGCAGCATCTCAGAGGGGCCAAAAACTTGATACCACCAAGGAGAGCTCCAACCCCTGCCTGGGACCTTAACTTTGTATTGGAGAAGCTCACTCTACCTCCTTTCGAGCCAGCTGCAACTGCAGACTTAAAATTTCTTTCCTGGAAAACAGCCTTCCTTTTAACAATCACTTTAGCTAGAAGGATATCTGAATTACAGGCCCGTATGGCAGTGTAGCCTTTCATCATCTTTCATGCGGACAGGGTGTCACTCAGGACCAATCCGTCATTCATGCCCAAGGTGGTATCCAGTGTGGCTCTTAATCAGTCAATTCATTTGCAAACTTTCTTTCCCAATCCACAGAACAAGGGAGAGTGGATTCTGCATTTGTTGGATGTACACAGACAGCTTAGATTCTACTTGGACAGGACTAAATCTCAAAGAAAATCTGAACAACTGCTGGTAGCATTTACTGCAGGGGCAGAGGGGAAGGCTTTTTCAAAGCAAACTATTTCTAAATGGATAAGCAATTGCATTCATTTCTGTTATAAGCACCATGAAAAACCTCTCCCCCAGGGGATCAGATCTCATTTCACCAGGGCTGCATCTACTTCAGCAGCCTTTCTCAGAGGTATTCCTATCAGGGATATTCTAGAAGCTGCTACCTGGAGTTCAGTGCATACTTTCACCAAGCATTATCACTTACCAATTTTTTCTAAATCCAGAGCTGGCTTTGCTGCTGCTGCATGGCCTTATAGCTGTTCCTAATCCTGTATAGATCCATCCTCCCAACCTTAGCTTTGAGAATCTACCCAAATGTAATGACTGCAACAGTGAAACACGATGAACATAGTACAGTTGTGTACACTTACCATAAATGTAGATGTTCAAATGTATTCACTGTTGCGGTCCTGGTTACCCTCCCTCCAACCCCCTGTTTTTCTTTTAATATACCTCTTCTTTCTTTTACAATACTTAAAAGCCTTTTTGGTGTATTTGCTTTTGTTTGGAGGTATATTGTTGTGTTTCTAATTATATATATTTATATATTTTGCTCCCAATTTGGGGGGCACCTGACATCTGGGGCAAGAAAAACTGATGTAATGGCGTTGGCTGCATGTTTTATACCCCTGACGTCATGGAAGAAGGGACAGCAACCGATGCAGGGCCCAAGACTGTTAATCAGGCCAACTGAGGGCAACCTGCCCACAGATTACCCAAATGTAATGACTGCAACAATGAATACACTCGAACATCTACATTTGTGGTAAGTGTACACAACTGTACTTTGTCTCTGCCTTTGTTGGATCCGGAGCCATGACACAGGCACCGGCTTCCAAGGAGGCCTTTCGCACCACCGATTCCAGACAAAAAACAACGTTTTCTCTTCTGACTACCATTCCTCTCAGACCGATGGATTCTCTTAGGCCTAGAGGCAAGTCCATTCCCAGGAAAACTACCTCTAACCACCATGTTACTCCTGCTTCTCCTCCCCAAACTCAAATGCTTAAAATGGCAGTGGATCTTATCACTTATCAGGGGTAGTCAGGCCACAACTTCTAAAAGGAAAAGATACCTTTCACCTGAAATACTAACAGAACAGGATTCTGAGGAGTCTGATTATTCAGATTTTGAATAGGAACAACAACCTCTGACTGCTTATGAAGATTCAGATGCAGAGGAATCCATTTCCTCTGCTCCCCACCTGAAGATCTTTCCTTTGGGGAAACTCTTCACACCCTCAGGGAAAATTTTCACTGGGAATCCCAGGACTTCCCTCAGTCTAAGAAAAGACTAAGAGAGTTTCTAGAACTGCCTCAGCACAGACCCTTGGCCATCCCTCCTATCCTAGAGGTGGTTGATGATGCTCCCACCTGCTCCCAGAATACCTGACAGGTATTAAAGAGTACCGGACTCTCACAGATACCTGTACAGAAATCCTGCTGCAAACCCAAGGTCATTACACAATGACTAAAAGGAGCTAAGGCTAGTTCTACCAAAAATCCCACTCCTTCTGACAAGCACTCCAGAGCTCTGGACAGATGGGGTAAAAAAGTATACACCTCTGCAACCTTGGCTGTCAGAGCTCTCAACTGTCAGTTCCACATGTTAAAATATCAACAACACACTTTGGAACTGTTAAAACAAAATTTTCTACCTTTCCTAACTGTGCCAATTTGAAAGAGTTAGCAGATTTACTGCACTCTACTTGTCAAGTGGCTAAACATTACACTGTGGATCCGATGCCCTAGAAGCCTCAACCAGGGCAACAGAGTCATGATCTGTCATTAGGAGACATGCTTGGGTGAAGGAACAACCTCTCCCTGATCATGTCAAATCTAAATTACTTGATGCACCCTTGGATAAGGACCGCTTGTTTGGAGAAAAAGCAGAAGAGGTGCTTAAAAAGATGGAAGACAAAGCAAAATCTGTGCAAACAGTAAAAGATTTCCTTGAAGTACAACCTCCTAGGTTCAGCAGGAATTTTCCCTCAAAGCATCGGTCCTTTCCTGCACCTAGCTGATAGGGGCAAGGCAAGCCCTGCAGGGACAGACTCCCACCCCAGGGACAGCAGAGTACCAAACAGTGGACCACTTCCATTCCAAAGGCAGGGAGTTCTAAGCCATCCCTCTATGGCAAAAACTCTCAATGACTGCCTCTCCCCCCTCTCCCCTCTTTTCCCTCACTAAAACCTAGGAGGAGGGCTCTCCCTCTGCAAAGAAAATTGGCTTTCTGTAACAAAGGACCAATGGGTCTTAAAGATCATTTTTCAGGGATACAAATTCTCCTTAAACGAACTCCCAATTCTAAGAGGGTACCCAGACCTACCTCCAAATCAGTGGGCAGAGGCATTGAAACAAGTACAAACTCTCATATCCCAAGGGGCAGTAGAACCTGTCCCCTCAGATCAAACAGGCAAAGGCTTTTAATTCCAGACTATTCTTGGTTCCCACAAAAGAAGGCACTTGGCACCCCATCCTGGATCTATCCATTCTGAACACCTCCCTGGTGGCCCCCAAATTCAAAATGCTAACCTTGCAGCAGTTGCTGCCTATGCTGACAAAAAATGCCTGGTTAGTAATCCTAGATGTAAAAGATGCCTATCTCCACATCCCCATAAGGGAATCCTGCACTAAATTCCTTTGCTTCAGAGCAGGCTCACAACACTTTCATTTCTCTGAGCTACCCTTTGGCTTATCTACTGCTCCCAGGGTATTTACCAAATTCTTATCCCCCGGCCATTGCCTTCTGCAGACAGAAAAATATACAAATGTACCCTTATCTGGACAGCTGCCTCATTTAGGCAGACTGCAAAGAAAAGCTCCTCAAGGACCTGCTCTTTGTTAAAACCCTCCTAACCTCCTTAGGGTACACCATCAACGAGAAAAAATCAAAGAAAACATCCTCCAGGAAGATCATTTTCTTGGAAGCACTGCTGGACACAACATCCCAAATGGCCTTCCTATCCCCAGAAAAGCAGAGCTTCCTGCATCTCTATTTCACCCATCTGGCTTCCAGACGTCACCTCACTGCCAGGAAGTTCCTGTAAGCCTTGGGGTACATGGCATCTTGCATCCTTCTAATTCCTCTGGCCAGGCTTCACATGAGAAAACTTCAGTGGTACCTAAAGAACCTTTGGTGCCAGCACTCTCAGCCTCTAGAGAACTCTCTCCCTCTGATCCCCTGTATAAGGGCTGAGTTTCTCTGGTGTGCAGGGGCCTGTGCCCAGAACAGAGGTCTTCCCTTCACTCTCCACCCTACTGGGCAGACCATTACCACCAATGCCTCAGACATAACTTGGGATGCTCACCTAGAAGGCAGGTGCACCCAAGGTCTTTGGGATGCACAGCATCTTCCAGAAGGAAATGATGGCAGTACAAAAGGCTCTGACTTCCTTCAAACCCCATCTCAAGCCTGGGGTTCTCCTTATCAAAACAGACACCAAAGTAATGTGGCACATCAACAAACAAGGAGGGACCCACTTTTACCCTTTGAGAGGGCTAGCCATAAACCTCTGGCTGACAGGCTCTTGCATGGGACTACACCTGATAGCCCCATACCTACCAGGGATCAACAACACCCTGGCAGACCACTTAAGCAGAAACTTACTGGACCCCCATGAATGGCAGCTCCACAGAAAAGCCTTCTTACAAATCACCCAGGCATGGGGTCTCCAGAGATGGATCTCTTTGCTTCGCATTTAAACCATCAGCTGAAGAAATTCTGTACCAGGGAGTATCACCACCTAGTGTGGAGGGTGGGTGCATTGACCTTTCCCTGGAACAGCCTCTTTGTGTATGCATTCTCTCCTCTGCCTCTTATTCCAAAGGTACTAATCAAAATAAGGGAGGAGAGACCAAAAGCCATTTTCATTGCCCCAGACAACATTGGTACCACTTACTGCGTAGCCTGAACTTACAGCCTCCCAGGCAACTTCCCCTGATCTCAGAACTCTTAACTCTGGTGTGTGTGTGTGTGTGTGTGGGGGGATGCTGTACCCAGATTTGCAGACTTTTAAACTATCAGCATGGCTAATACTCTAAAGGCAAACAAGGGGCCCCTGTTAAGCAAACAGATCCTAGACATTATCACAGAGGCCAGAATGCCTAGCACCAGAAAATCCTTTGCAGGAAAATGGAAAAGATTTTGCTCCTGGAGTCAGTCCAGAGGGGGCAATACCTCACAACCTTCCATCTCTCTTATCCTGGGGTCTATATCACATCATTGAACTTTCAGTAGTTCAAATCACTTAACATCGAACTCAAGTGATCGAACTGTCAAAAGTTCTAAATAATGTCAATGGCATTTTCAATGGGGAAAAACAACATAAAGGGTGTAAGCAGGGGGGCAAGCCCCCATGCACCCCCCACACCCCCCGCTACTTAAATATACCAACTCTGAGAACTCTCTACAGTGTAGGAAATGGAAATCTTCCATTTCCGCACTGTATTGCACTGAAGTGCAATCTCGGAAGTGGTATATTTAAGTAGCATGGGGTGTGGGGGTGCAGGTGGGCTTGTCCCACTGCATAGAGCGATTTTTTTTTTAACTTACACTTCACAATGTTTTCTTTTTTACTTTCAAAGTATTACAGTTCAATCATTAAAGTTTGATTTTTAGTGATTCAAACTTGTAATGAGATTATGATATAGACCCTTATCCTGGAGCTACTTAATAGTGGCCTCTCCTTCTCCTCTATTAAAATCCATGCCTCAGCCATTTCAGCTCATTTTGATACAAAACAGCCCCTGTTCTCCCATCCTTTGATTAAACAATTCCCAGAAGGCCACCCACTCCAGCCTGGGACTTGAATTATGTTTTGGAAAAACTAACTTTACCACCCCTCAAACCTGCTGCTTCAGCAGAACTAAGATTCCTCTCCTGGAAAGACTGCTTTCCTCCTAGCTATCACCTCAGCCAGGAGAGTTTCAGAACTTCAGGCTCTGATGGCCATTGAGCCCTTCATCATCTTCAATGCAGACAGGGTCTCCCTGAAGACTAATTCCTTCTTTGTGCCCAAGATTTTATCTAATGTAACTCTTAATCAGGCCATACATCTAGCCACCTTCTTTCCTTGCCCTCAAAACAAGGGGGGAAGAATTCTGCACTCACTAGATGTGCACAGACAGCTCAGATACTATCTGGAGCACACCAAACCCTTCTGAAAAACAGACCAACTACTTGTCAGCCTTGCCCCAGGGGCAGAGGGGAAGCCCATTTCCAAACAAACTATTTCCAAATGGATATCACACTGTATCCATTTTTGCTACAGATTGCTTGGGAACCCCCCCACCAAGTCTGTTCGAACCCATTCCACTAGGGCAGCCTCCATTTCCACAGCATTCCTCAGAGGAGTTCCCACTAGTGACATCCTGGAAGCTGCCACCTGGAATTCTGTCCATACCTTTACCAAGCATTACCACCTACCTCTATTTTCTAAGACTAGGCCAGGCTTTGCCTCTGCAGTACTGCAGGGCATGCTGACCCATTCCTAGGTCTCTTACTAAACCTACCACCCCTCTCCTCAGCTTTAGGAGTCTTCCCACAGGTGATGACTGCAACAGTGAAACACGAAGAACATAGTACAGTTGTGTACACTTACCATAAATGTAGATGTTTGAGTGTATTTAATGTTGCAGTCCTGCTTTCCCACCATCCTTCCCCCTTATATCTTTTTTAGGAAGACGTAAGTTTCAAAAGGTGGCTTTTAGCCACCAGGGCCTCTGATGGGTTAGGGCAAGAAAAACTGATGTAATGGCGTTGGCTGCTCTCATTTATAGCACTGACGAGCTGACGTCAGGCAGCAAGCGACAGCAGCTGACGCAGAAAAACATTGACTCTGGTATTCGGGCCAGCTGAGGACTACCACAGCAGGGATAACCCACACAGGTGATGATTGCAACAGTGAATACACTCAAACATCTACATTTATGGTAAGTGTACACAACTGTACTTTTCAGCACATCTTTCAGTATTCCATAAAGTCTGCAAAAGAGAAATGCACATGCATGTAATCGATCAAATAAGGTAAATATAGGTTTCCTAATAGGATGACTGGCAAACTTCATCTGCAATGTAAATGTCCTGTCAGAGCAGGTGGTTCTTTGGTCTGCGCACACAAGTAACCTCATACTTACACCAAAGTGCAGTTTTGGTGTGGTGGGGGAGGATAATGACTTGTCTTCCTCATGGTAGCTGACACAAGATTGTAGGAAGTACCAGAGTATAAACAAGGAGGAGCTGAAACCATCTCAAAGAAACACAGAATCCAAGTACACTTGGGCAGAGAAGCCACTAGACAGACACACTGTGAACTGGAAATGTCAGGACAATTTGGTATCCTCAGAGTGACTGAAAAAAGGGGAGGTAGATATAAATTGGACAACCTTGTCTGCAGCTATACCTAAAAGCAGAATCATTCCTGATGCCTTCAAAGGTGGTGTAACAGCCAGTACAACAACCTGGTCAATGAAATGCAGTCTTTAACTTGGTACTCTTAAACAGGGGCAGAAGAAGGCTCACCATCCAGGAAGTGGACCTGAGGAAGTAAATGATCATTAAATATTATGATTGTGATTCTCTATCAGCTTTTAAAGAGATGAACGATCTATAAAAGAGGAAAGTGTCTTAGAAAATATCTAAATAACAGACAGAAAACTGATATGGAAGAACATTATGAATACAGCAAGTTTACTATCACTACAGTAACAAGACGTTTAAGTCTAAAGAGGGGAGGAGGGACTGTGATTCTGAAACAAGGTGGTACTGCAAGTTGGGGAAACCATGTAGAGTTAAGAAAGTTTAATGAAAATTGTATAAGAGAGGTACATTACTGCAGCAGTCAACATTGCTCTTCATGCCACTTAGTTCTGTTCATTTCCCAGCTAGTGTATCCTTTGTCAGGCTCTGCATATACTTACTGTATCTGAACAGGCTTTTGGCAGGGTTACTGGTTTCATTTCACATCCCAAACACATGGCCTTAGGTAATGTAGTGATCCTATAAGTTCACAATAAGCATATGTGGTGTGTGCCTAAGTGTGTGTTTGTGTGTGTGTGTGTGTGTGTGTGTGTGTGTGTGTGTGTGTGTGTGTGTGTGTGTGTGTTCTGCTATGGAGTGGTATCTGTTCCAGGACAGTTTCTTCACCTTGTACTTACCAATTGCCACCCTAAGCTCCAGATGTTCTTTGTGTTTCACTGTTGCAGTCATTACATTTGGGTAATCTTCTGGCAGGTTGCCCTCAGTCGGCCTGAGTAACAAAGTCTTGGGTCCTGTGTCGGTTGCTGTCTCCTCATCCATGATGTCAGGTTGTCAGGGGTATAAAACATGCAGCCAATGCCATTTTATTCAGTCTTTCTTGCCGCGCAGTGCCCGAAGCAGTTCGCAAGTGCCGGTCGGCCGACTCCTGAAATTTTCGCATTCATGTTTCAGAACCGAAGTCTTCAACTAATGCTAAGTACCTCGTTGGGGAAACTTTTTCTTGCTCCTTACTGATGTCAGTAAAAGTTAACAATTGCATTACTTGTGGGAAGCAAATACCTCATAAGGATTTTCATTTGTACTGTATTCCTTGCCTAGGCCCAGATCATAATGTGTCTTGCTGTCGGTTTTGTGCTAGATTTAAGCAACGCACGATTAAGCGTCGGTATATTTTTGATTCTAAATATTTTGGATCCAGATTTAATTACCCTGAAATGTCGTTGGCTAGCAATCCGACTACTGGAGTTCACAAAAAACGCAAAGAAAAAGACAGAGACAGACCGCTGAGGTCCAAAACCGACGATGAAACTTCTAAGCCAGTCACTGGTTTGCTGGTACTCAGTGAGGCGCTTTTGCAGCCCCTGATACCCGCTACTTTTGAGTCGCAGGCCTCTACCGAGACCCATGCCGAGTCCGATATGCCGCGAGATTCTCAGAGTATTCAACCCACGGATGTCTTTCCCTTGGATGGGTCCGGAGCCACTGAGCAGGCACCGGCTTCTGAGGGTGTTTTCAGGCGTCAACATTTTTATATAAAACCGACGCCAGCCTCAAAAACAAGATCTAAAACATCTTCTATGTCCAAAAAAACAACGCATGAGCCACGTGCTCAGGCCCCTATGCCTAAAAAACAGATGATCAAAATGGCTGAGGACTTAATTACTTTGATCAGGGGTTCCCAACCCCCATCCCCCCTGCTAAGAGGCCTAGGCAAGACACTGATTATGATTCTTCAGATCAGGTTTCCATTTCTTCTGATTCCTCTTCTGATCAGGAATTTTCTATTCCACCTTATGAGGATTCTGATGCAGAAAAATCCATTCCATCAGCATCTCCTCCTGAGGATTATTCTTTTGGAGAAACCTTCCATACTTTAAGGGAACATTTTCACTGGGAGAGTCAGGATTTCTCTGACTCTAAAAAGAGACTTAGGGATTTCCTTCTTCTTCCTAAGCATAGGCCTTTGGCTGTATCTCCTGTATTAGACATTGTTGATGATGTGTTTTCAGAATCAAGCATGGCTCATGATTCCCTACCTCTTGTCAGATATTACAGGGTTTCTGACTCCCACAAATTTCTATTCAAAAATCCTGCTGCTGAACCTGAGACTATCTCACTGGGTCCCAAAGGTGTAAAGGCCTCTACAGCCAAAAATCCTACCCCCTCTGATAGAGATTCCAGGGCGCTGGATAGATGGGGAATGAAGGTTTATATGTCTGCAACCATGGCAATTAGGACCTTAAACTGCCAGTTTCATATGCTTAAGTGTTATGGGCTTATTGAAACAGAAAATTATGTTGATTTCTGATTGTGTGGAAAATAAAAAATTACAGGAATTATTGCATTCAGCAGAACAGGTTGGAAAGCATACTTTGCAATGTGGTTTTGATTCCTTGGAGGCCTCTTGCAGGGCCACAGTTACTGGATCTGTGATTAGAAGGCATGCCTGGCTCAAAGAGCAAAATCTGCCTGATCATGTTAAGGCTAAATTGTTGGATGCCACTTTGCAGCATGATACTCTGTTTGGTAATAAGGCAGAAGAGGTTTTAAAAAAAATGGAAGACAAAGCTAAATCTATGCAAACTGTAAAAGATTTCTTACAAGTGCAGCCAACCAGGTTCAGTAGGCACTAGCCTACTAAAAACTGGTCCTTTCCTGTGTCCAACAGAGCCTCTCAAGGCAAATCCAGCTGCTCAAATGGCTCTAGATACCAATTGCAGGGTTCTTACAGGTCAAAGCAATGGGGTGCCTCCACTTCCAATCTGGAGGAAACAAAGCACAACCCTATAGTGAGCAGTCTCAATGACTTCCCTCTACCTTCATCTTTTGGCAGCCCCCTTGGGGGGATAATTAGCACTTCATGCACAAAACTGGCAGTTAATTACCCAGGACAAGTGGGTATTAAACATAGTATCCCAAGGGTACATATTTCATTTCCATACTTTGCCAATTCCAAACGGTTGGCCAGATCTGCCACAAAATCAATGGGCAAAGGCTCAGAAACAAGTTATGTCCCTCATGGATATGGGGGCCATTCAACCAGTACCAGAAAAGGAAAAAGGACAAGGTGTTTATTCAAGACTTTTCCTGGTGCCCAGAAAAGACAATGCCTAGCGTCCAATACTGGACTTATCGATTTTGAACACGTTCCTGGACATTCCAAAATTCAAAATGCTGACTTTACAGCAGCTACTGCCTATGCTGGGCAGGGACGCTTGGTTAGTGACTCTAGACTTAAAAGAGGCATACCTGCATATCCCAATAAGGGAATCGTGAAGAAGATACCTCCGCTTCAAGGCAGGTTTTTTGCATTACCAATTCTCTGCACTGCCCTTTGGCTTAACTACTGCGCCCAGGGTCTTTACAAAGTGCCTTGCACCAGTAATTGCATTCTGCAGACAAAGAAGCATACAAATGTATCCTTATATGGACGACTGTCTTATTCAAGCAGAGAGCAAGGACATTCTTCTTCAACATCTGGCATTTGTAAAAAGGCTTCTAACAATCTTAGGGTACACAATAAATGAAAAGAAATCCCAAATGGTACCCTCTCAAATAATTACATTCCTGGGTGCAAGCTTGAATACAGCTGCCCAGATGGCTTATCTTATGCCAGACAAACAAAGGCAACTGACAACATACTTCAAACAGATGGCAATAAAAACCCAGTTATCTACAAGACAAATTCTGCAGGCTTTGGGGTTCATGGCATCCTGCATTCTACTAATTCCATATGCAAGACTGCATATGAGGAAACTTCAGTGGTAACTAAAAAGTTTATGGAGTCAACATTGTCACAGCCTGGCAACAATGATTCCTCTCATTCTCTTCCTACAACAGGAGTTTCTTTGGTGGAAAGAGACATGTCACCAGAACAAGGGACTGTCATTCACTCTACCCCCTGCCACCCAAACCCTAACTACAGATGCATCAGACTATGCTTTGGGGGCCCACTTGGCGGGGAGATGCATTCAGGGCAAATGGAGCCCAAAACAAATGCATCTGCATATCAACCAGAAAGAGATGCTAGCTGTCCAGAATGCTCTGACAGCCTTCAAGGACTTACTTCATCCAGGACAACTACTGATAAAGACGGACAACACCACAGTTATGTGGTACATAAACAAGCAGGTGGTACACATTCCTACCCCCTTTGCAGACTAGCCATGGCATTGTGGAACACAGCTTTGACTTACCAAATACATATTCAAGCTCAATTCCTGCCAGGAAAACAAAATACTCTCGCAGGCGACCTAAGCAGAAATCATATGGACCCGCACGAGTGGAAACTGGATCCACAAATGTTCAGCATGGTAACACAGAAATGGGGGCACCCAGACATAGATCTATTTGCCTCTCCCCAAAACTATCAACTGGACAAATTCTGCACAAGGACATCACAGACAAGCATGGAAAGTGGATGCCCTATCCTTCAGCTGTTAAAACCTATCAGTCTATGCCTTTCCTCCTCTACCTCTTCTCTCCAAGGTCTTACTAAAGGTCAGACAGAAAAAAACAAAAATGATCCTAATTGTTCCGGACTGGTCTCACCAGCACTGGTACCCAATTGTAAGGAATATGTCTCAACTTCCTCCTTGGTATTTGCATCAAATACCTCATCTACTGTCTCAGCAGAACAATCAAATTTTGCACACTCAGCTCCAAACTCTGAACCTTGCAGCATGGCTGATCATTTAGTTATTTAAACAACACCTCTCAGTAAATCTGTGTTGGAGGTCATTTTGGAAGCCAGTAGGCCTAGTAATAGAAAATCTTATGCTGATAAATGGAAGAGAGTCTGTGCTTGGAACCAAGCAGAAGGAACGGACACAGCAAAGCCAAATATCCCTCAGATTTTACAATATTTGACTGAGATGCTTGACAAGGTCCTATCTTTTTCTTTAATAAAAATCCATGCCTCTGCCATCTCAGCCCATTACAACATGGAGCCTCCCCTCTTTTCTCATCCTCTGCTTAAACAGTATCTTAGAGGGGCCACAAATTTAAGGTCTCCCAGAAGATCACCAACTCCTGCATGGAACCTAAATTTTGTGCTGGAAAAACTCACCCTACCACCTTTTGAACCAGCAGCTACTGCAGATATAACATTTTTATCTTGCAAAACAGCTTTCCTGTTGGCATTCACTTCAGCAAGAAGGGTTTCAAAACTACAGGCTGTCATGGCTGTGGAGCCTTTTATTATATTTTACCTGGACAGGGTGTCCCTCAGGACCAATCCTTCTTTTATGCCTAAGGTGGTATCCAGGTTGGCTCTTAACCAAACAATTCACCTGCCAACTTTTTACCCAAACCCGCAGAACAAGGGGGAGCGGATTCTGCATTCATTGGATGTACACAAATAACTAAGATTCTACTTAAACAGGACCAAATCTCTAAGAAAGTCTGAGCAACTACTGGTGGCATTTGCTGTAGGATCAGAGGGGAAGGCAGACTATTTCTAAGTTGATAAGCCACTGCATTAGTTTCTGCTACTTGCACCATGGTAAACTGGTGCCCAAGGGGATCAGGACACATTCCACCAGGGCTGCCTCTACCTCAGCAGCTTTTCTCAGAGGAGTTCCAACCAAAGACATTCTAGAAGCTGCTACTTGGAGTTCGGTTCATACCTTCAGAAAGCATTATCATTTGCCTGTCTTCTCCAAATCCAGGGCAGGCTTTGCCACTGCAGTTCTGCAAGGCCTTATAGCCGCTCCTAATGCTATCTAGTTCCATCCTCCCATCCATGGCTTTGGGATTCTACCCAAATGTAATGACTGCAACAGTGAAACACAAAAAACATAGTACAATTGTGTACACTTACCATAAATGTAGATGTTAGAGTGTATTCACTGTTGCAGTCCGGGTTACCCACCCGCCATCCCCCTTTTCTATAAATTATCTTTCCTTCACTATATTCTAAAGCCTTTGGGGTGTATTTGCTTTTAGATGAAGGTAAAGTGTATGTTGCTATAAGTGCATTTACATATATATTTCTGTTTTATATATATATATATATATATATATATATATATATATATATATATATATATATATATATATATATATGTGCTCCCCATTTGGGGGGCACCTGACATCTGGGGCAAGAAAAACTGAATAAAATGGCATCAGCTGCATGTTTTATGCCCCTGATGACTTGACGTCATGGATGAGGAGACAGCGACCAATGCAGGACCCAAGACTTTGTTATTCAGGCCGACTGAGGGCAACCTGCCAGCAGATTACCCAAATGTAATGACTGCAACAGTGAATACACTCTAACATCTACATTTATGGTAAGTGTACACAACTGTACTTTACCTGTCAACCATAAAAAGGGTAAAGTGGGTATCAGAAAAAAGTAAGAAGGCAGAGAAGGCTACCAAAAAAGAAAATGACTGATGGACTTGGGTAAGGCAGCCAAAAAAGCAAAGACCCAAACTAAGGAAAAGATAACCAGTTCAACAGGAAGAAGTAAAATATTTTATAGATAAATAATGGAGCAAAAAAAAAAGCTAAAGACAGGATAGTGAAGCTAAATAAAATGGAAAGAAAAGTCAGTTGGTTAGAGAAATGCATTGAAAATGCATGGCTATTTAATGAGTACTTATGGCCATTACTCATGAAAGAAAATTGGAGAAATGTAACCAATTCCAGCCAGTAGAAAGGCCAAAGACAAAAAAGAGATTCCTCCCATTCCATTGTCAGAGAAATGGGTCCTAAAAGCACTATAAAAATTACAGGCAAGCAAGATATAGGGGATCTGACAGAATTCATCCTATAATTTGTATACAAACTAGTAAAATCGGTAGTACTACTAACTAGCCTGTTTGACCACTTGAGGAAGAATATAATACTTTTGATGATCACAAGGGTGCAGATGTAATTTTCTAGCATAACATTGTGAGCAACAAAGAGCTAGGATACAATCAGTGTGACCTCAGTTGTATGTAAAATTGTAAACAAGAAAAGAGCACTCAGATAGCCGTAACCCTAATCCACCTTTATTCAAAAAGCACCAAGAATGAATACAAACGCTGAGCACAGTAATATGTTGATCTTGATATTAGTAAGATCAAGATCAACATATTATTGTGCTCAGCGTTTGTAGTCGTTCTTGGTGCTTTTTGAATAAAGGTGGATTGGTGTTATGGCTATCTGAGTGCTCTTTTCTTGATGTCCTTCAAGGATGCATCTGCAGTCATCACATATGGGTTGTCCTGCCTCAGGCAGCCCTTCGGTCGGCCGGATTCCAAAGTCTGGGTCCGGCGTCGGCTGATGTTGCACTTTCCCTGACGTCAGAGCACCTGGGGTATAAAAGCATCAGCCGACGCCATCTTCCCCAGTCTTTCTTGCCGTGTGGTGCCCGAAGCAGAAGCAGTTCGCAAGTGCCGGTCGGCCAGCTCCTGTAATTCAGCTACCGAAGACTTCAAAAAGCTAAGTACCCCGTTGGGGACTCTTTCTTGCCTCAGCCGATGTCAGATAAAGTTAATAATTGTTTAACTTGTGGGAAACAAATACCTCATAAGGATTTCCACTCTTACTGCCTCCCCTGCCTAGGCCCAGACCACGACGTCTCGGCCTGTTCAGCCTGTGCTTCCTTCAACCGACGCACTCTTAGACGTCGGGCGGAGTTTGCAGAAGAATTTTTTGGGGCTAGTTTTTCGTATAAGATGCCGTCGGAGACTCCGACTTCTCATTTAGTTAAGAAACGGAAGGACAAGGACCGACACACGTGGGCCGCGGTTTTGGTTGAAACCACGGCCAGGCCTACCGCGAGTGTCTCGGTCTCGGCTGAAACCGAGTCCTTGGTACTTCCAATTACCGAAACTGCTCAACCGACTACCTCAGTCCCGGAGGCCCCAGCCGAGTCGGTTATTGAGTGTCCAACAGAAACTGGTGTCCTGGAACCTTCCGACACCATTCCTTTAGACAAATCTACACCAGCACGTGGTGCAGCCAGGCCTCCTGCATCCATGTCCATTAAGGCATTCTCCAGGGCTAAAGCTGCTAAACTCTCAAAAGCTTTGCCTCCCAAGGTTATCCCTCAGGGACCCTCTACTGGTTCACAGATTCTAAGCTTAGCAGAGGATCTTATCTCCTTAATTAGGGGTTCTCAACCTCATCCGGACAGGGGCTCTCAACCTCCTCCAGATAAAAGGCCCAGGGTTGAGCCCTCTGATCCCCACTCCTCAGATGAGGCCTCTGATGGCTCTACTCTCTCGGACCACCAGGAGGAGGCTTTTTCGGCCTACGAGGATTCTGATGCAGAGGAATCTATTCCCTCGGCCTCCCCTCCTGAAGAGTTTTCCTTTGGGGAGACACTACACACCATGAGAGAACATTTCCAATGGCAGGGCCAGGAATTCTCTAATTCCAGGAAAAGATTAAGGACCTTTTTACATTTACCTCAGCATAGGCCTTTAGCTATTCCTCCTGTTTTGAATGTCATTGATGATGTGTACTCTGACTCTAGCACAACCCCTGATTCTCTCCCTCCGGCTCCTGCCAAACCCGATAGGTACTACAGGGTCCCGGACTCACATCTTTACCTTTACAAGGCCCACTCTTCTGATCCAGAAACTATTTCCCAGGGCCCTAAAGGGGTTGCAGCTGCCACTGCTAAAAATCCTCTCCCCTCTGAAAGGGAGTCCAGAGATTTAGAGATGGGGTAAAAAAAGTGTATACTTCTGCTACTCTTTCTATGAGGGCATTAAATTGTCAATTTCATATGATACAGTACCAAGAGTATTTGTTAGATGAATTGCATAAAAAACTGTCTTCACCTGATCCCCTGGACCGCAAGTCACTTCAGGATCTGGTACATAACTCACAACAGGTTAGCAACCATTTCTTGCAATATGGTTATGATGCATTGGAAGCTTCATGTAGGTCAGCTATGACTGGCGCAGTCATACGTAGGCATGCTTGGCTGAAGGAACAATCTCTGCCAGACCATGTCAAAGCAAAGCTGCTGGATGCTCCTCTGGAAAAGCAAAAGATATTTGGCTCCACGGCTCAGGAGGTCCTGAAGAAATTTGAAGAAAAGGCAAAATCCGTACAAACAGTCAAAGATTTTCTCCAAGTACAACCACCAAGATTCAGCAGGAATTGGCCTTCCAAGAATTGGTCCTTTCCAGACACAGAGAGGTTTCAGAGAGGCAAGAACAGGCGTGCCAGAGGTAGAGGGCAAGCTAGAGGCTCCTACGGAGGACGTCAATGGCAGCCTCCCAACCAGAGAGGTAATGCAGGACCTTCAACTGCTACACAAGGACAGGCTCAATGACTTTACTTTGAAACCGCCAACCAGGGCTCAATTGGAAGCACCTTTGGGCGGAAAGCTTTCTTTATTCTCAGAAAATTGGCACAGTATTACAAGGGACAAATGGACATTACAAATAATAGACAAAGGATACAGGTTTCATTTCCACACATTACCAAAAAGAAAGGGCATGCCAGACCTGCCACCGAATCAAAGGGCAGAGGCTTTGAAACAAATTTCCAGCTTAATGCAAATGAAAGCTATAGAAAAGGTTCCTCTCTCAGAACAAGGCCAAGGATTTTATTCCAGACTATTCCTTGTTCCAAGAAAAGAAAAACAATGGAGGCCTATTCTCGACTTGTCCACACTGAATACTTATCACATTGTGCCAAAGTTCAAAATGCTGACTCTACAGCAGCTCCTTCCCATGCTGGGCAAGGGGTCTTGGCTGGTAACTCTAGACCTCAAGGAGGCATACCTGCATGTCCCTATCAGACAAAGTTGCAGAAGACACCTCAGATTTCTTGCAGGGTCAGAGCATTATCAATTCTCAGCATTGCCCTTTGGCTTATCTACTGCGCCCAGAGTATTCACGAAATGCCTGGCATCAGTAACACACTGCAGACTTCAGGGGATTCAAATATACCCATATCTGGACGACTGCCTTATACAAGCGGACAGCCAACAAACTTTGGTAAAACACTTGAATTATGCCATCCACCTACTTCAGGCCTTGGGATATACAGTCAACTTTCACAAATCAAGACTTGTTCCATCCCAAAGAATAACCTTTCTGGGTGCAGATCTAGATACAACCACCCAAATGGCCTTCCTCACAGAAGAAAAACAAAGTCAACTACCAGATTACTTCAAAAATCTGACAAGACAAACCCAGCTGACTGCAAGGAAAATCCTGCAGGCCCTGGGTTACATGGCTTCTTGCATCCTTCTGATTCCGCAAGCAAGACTACATATGAGGAAACTACAATGGTACCTAAGGAGTTTATGGACTCAGCACAGTCACAGCCTGGAAACTTTGATACCACTCATTCCATGCCTTCAAAAGGAATTTCTGTGGTGGACTCAAGCAAGCCAGTCAAACAGGGGTCTGCCTTTCAGCAAACCAATAGCCAGCCAAACCATTACAACAGACGCTTCAGACCACAGATGGGAAGCGCACATGTAGGGCAGAAGCATTCAAGGTCTATGGTCACAAAGAGAGCTACGCATGCACATAAACCAAAAGGAAATGCTGGCAGTGATACATGCAGTCGAAGCTTTCAAACCCTTTCTGCATCATGGCCGTCTGCTAATAAGGACAGACAACACCACGGTTATGTGGTACATCAACAAGCAAGGAGGCACCCATTCCTATCCTCTTTGCAGGCTGGCAATGAATCTATGGGAACTTTCCTTGAAACTCAATATACAGCTACAATCCCAGTTTGTGCCAGGGAAAGACAATATACTGGCGGACAGCTTAAGCAGAAATATCATGGATGCACACGAATGGATGCTGCACCCAGACATCTTTCTACAGATAACACAATCATGGGGGAGGCCGGACTTAGATCTTTTTGCCTCCCCCCACAATCATCAACTGAAGAAATTCTGCTCAAGAACATACCACCCACAAGCATGGAAAGTGGACGCCCTCTCTTTCAGCTGGAGAACTCTAACAGTGTATGCATTTCCACCTCTCCCATTAATGACCAAGGTTTTACTGAAGATCAGGACAGAGCAGCCAAAAGTGATTCTGATAGCTCTGGACTGGCCAAGACAGCACTGGTACCCACTGTTAAAGAGCATGTCATGCACGAAACCATGGCCTCTTCCTCTATGGCCACTTCTACTGACACAGCACAATTACAAAACTCTGCATTCCAACCTGAAAACCTTGCAACTAACAGCCTGGAAAATACCTTGACTCCTCCTCAGGACAAGCTATCCCAGAGAGTGAAAGATATTATTATGGAAGCTCGCCGGCCTTCCACAAGAAAGGCATATTCAGCAAAATGGAAAAGATTTCACATTTGGAACACCACAAAGGGCCTAGATGTGACAGTGATGAACATGGCACATATCCTGGAATACTTGGCAGAAATGTTCCACAATGGTCTGTCTTACTCTTCCATTAAAATTCATGCTTCAGCAATTTCAGCAGAGTACAACACTGATCCACCTGTCTTCTCTCATCCTCTCCTAAGACAGTTTCTAAGAGGAATCAAAAACATCAATCCTCCAAGGAAACCACCTCTACCTACTTGGGACCTTAACTTCGTGTTGGAAAAACTAACACTGCCTCCCTTTGAACCAGCAGCATCTGCAGAACTACAGTTCCTGTCTTAGACGACTGCTTTCCTTCTGGCCATAACCTCAGCAAGAAGAGTATCTGAGTTACAGGCCCTTATGGCAGTACAGCCATTTCTTATTTTTCATCAGGACAGAGTTTCATTGAGAACCAATCCTACATTTATGCCAAAGGTGGTATCCAGGGTTTCATTAAATCAAGCTATTCACTTGCCTACCTTCTTTCCAAATCCACAAAACAAAGGGGAGAAACTTCTGCACACCCTGGACATACACAGACAGTTGTGCTACTACTTGGACAGAACTAAAGGTTACAGAAAATCTGACCAGCTGTTGGTAGCATATGCTGCTGGTACACAAGGAAAAGCAATTTCCAAACAGACAATTTCAAAATGGATAGGGAATTGCATTCATTTTTGTTACTCCTTTCATGGAAAAACTTTGCCAGCTAACATTAGACCTCATTCCACGAGAGCCACAGCCACCTCCACAGCCTTCTTAAGAGGGGTGGCTACCAAGGACATTTTAGAAGCTGCTACATGGAGCTCCGTGCATACATTTGCCAAGCATTACAATTTACCTTTATATTCCAGATCCAGAGCAGGCTTTGCTACGGCAGTCCTGCAGGGCATTTTAGCTACACCATCCTTTACATAGTTCCTCCACCCCCAGATTGGCTATGGTATTCTACCCATATGTGATGACTGCAGATGCATCCTTGAAGGACATAGTACAGTTTTGTACCTACCATAAATGTAGATGTCCATAGGTATGCATCTGCAGTCAGGTTTACCCTCCCTCCTTCCCCTCTGTGGTATTTCTTGGGTACTTACCCCTATTATAGCTAGCTGGGGTGATCTATTATGGTGTATTTGTTTTTATATTATTGTGCATGTTTGGATTTTTAAATGCATCTCTCCAAATTTAGCCTTCCTTAGGGGGCACCTGGCATCTGGGGCAAGAAAAACTGAGAAAGATGGCGTCGACTGATGCTTTTATACCCCAGGCGCTCTGATGTCGGGGAAAGTGCGACATCAGCCGACGCCGGACCCAGACTTTGGAATCCGGCCGACCGAAGGGCTGCCTGAGGCAGGACAACCCATATGTGATGACTGCAGATGCTTACCTATCGGACATCTACATTTATGGTAGGTACAAAACTGTACTTTTTGGAGTTTATTTGGCACTATTATTCCTCCTTTTTTGACTTTTGGTTGACGTAAAATTGTAAAACTACTGCTGAAGGAAAGTGTTTCAAAATGGAAGCACATTGGTTTAACACTTTGATATTGTGTGACTTTATTTTCATTAGCTGACATACACTGAGTAGTAGTAAGGGGTATGAATAGAGAGATATGATGTCAGCAAGCAAAGGAGAGTAGTATTGCTGAAACTGAATTCATCTTCAAGTCTTAGTGAGTACCTTCATGAGGTGGACCCTGTTTTTTACAAAATCTCGCCAATAAGACACTGATATATAGACTGTATTTTATATAGCATATATCATGGACAGAAATAGGTCAAAAATTAAAAACGCTAACTGGGTGCACAAGACCCAGGATAAAAAGGGTCCCAATCCTGGTAGGTGCACTGGTACCAGTACTGGAATAGACAGTGTAGAATCCTCAAAACACAGAAAAATTCCTACAATAGGGCTAGGCCAGGCCCAGGGGAGAATGATCCCCAATTATAGAAGGAAGTAGCAGTCCACAAAAATCTCAAAAACTGATAGGCCAAAGAAGAGCCATAAAGATGATAGAATGGACTATTGAGGATAAGAAAGACATTATGTATTATTACTATTATGCAAAAAGCCCAGAATTTCAGATACAAGATATACAAAAAGATTAAGAGAGAAATTAGAGGAAAGAAAAATACTTCCATGAGAAAAATTATAAGAAACCTGAAATAAACATTTTCTGTTCATTAATACAACAGATTTGTGAAAAACATTATATAGACCAAGAAACTTTGATCTGTTTGGAAAAAGAAGCATTTGAGGAAGTGCAAAAATATGAACAACAAAAACCTAGATATTTTTGAAAAGTATAAAAAAGAAATATGGACATAGGAAAGAAAGAGAGATTGGATATGGTGCAATATTTATGCAAAGTCGAAAGCCAAATTAATCAATACAAAAAAGGCAGCCTCGAAGATATTCAAAGAGAAATATAGGCAAAGGCATCCATATATGGAAAATTATCAGCCTGTTGGTCCGGTTCATCTGTTTTTGCTGTTGGAATTTGCTCTGAAGCTGGACCTTAAGTACGAAGTCTACAATTGTGTTTCTTTCGAGCCAAAGAAAAAGAGGGATAATTTGGATTCAGGTCTTCTGGGATCTGACCATCTTCAGATCTGACTAAGTACCTTTCCATTCCAACAAATCCAGATCCAACAAAGTGTGCTTTGGATCCAAAGTCCCTGGATCCTAAGTCATTGCCTTGCAATGTATATTGACTCAACCAGCATGGATCTGGTCCCTTCCAGGGTGCCCTCCCCTTTTTTGGAACAACACTCTTAACTCTCTATCAGTGGTGTTCTCTTGATCCTCCAAAAGTCTCACAGAGGCAGGTGTGCGAAGAATGATGAGGAAATTCAATCTTCAAGGAACAATTTCAGAAAGGACTCTTCACAGTTCCTACCCCCTCGGGTCAGGAACACCATCCATCTCCTGCTCCACTGATAACAACTCCTCCTCTGACCCAGCCTGTGGTGTTAGAGTACTCAGATCCAAGGGTTCTCTACCCTTCTGTGTCAGATCCAGAGAGAACTTTGTCTTCTGATCCGACTATTACTGTGCATGCACTGGCCCTGACATCTTTGGATCCAGATGACTCTTGGAGACAAAGCGTCCAGGTCAGATCTGAGGAGATAGAATCAACTCTCAGGATTTCAGGACCATTTCTTCCTCTTGGAGCTTTGGTGTTGGACAGCTCGGCTCTGGCTTTTGCCTCAGGCAGTTGGCTCTTGCTTCAGTGGGACATGGTGGGCCAGAAACTAATTTTCTTGACTATGTTGGCTTCTTTCTTTCTGGAATGGTCTACCTTTGAGGTTGTGAAGAGGGTTTTCTCTGCTCCAGCAGGTCAGGTGGGTTTTTCCCTCTCAGATCCATCCTCAACATGTCAGCTGACTTTGCACCATGATTCTTAGCATTCTACTCCACCTGGACAGCCAGCCCAGTGATACCAAACCACCCAGCTGGGTACTGTCATCTCTTCCAATACTTCTCTGGATCATCTCACCGAAGAAGTCCCTAGGAAGAGGACATGCAAGAGGAGGCATTTGGACTCCCCCTCCCAGAAGTCTGTCACCAAGGATACTGACTTTGATGAGGGAGAAGGGTCTTCCAAATCACCACCTGATGATGTCTCATTTGGAGACATCCTTGAAATCCTTAAACAGAAGGGTGGTTGGTCTGGCCAAAACCCACCTCCTGAGGAGATTATTTCTGGAAGCTTTCAGGACTGTCCTGTCTACCTCCTGGGTCACTCCGCAAGCTGATGAACTTATTGATTTGGTTTCTAAGTGGGCATAGAAGGAACATAATATGATTGAGCTGATCCCCAATAGAATAGACAGGATTTTGACTCCATTGGTAGAAGAGAACATTGGAGTAAGGGCGTACCAGTTGATGCAATGGTCTTTGTGACAGCTACAAAGAAGGAACTCACAGAACAGAGTTCCACTGTCCATCCCCCTAATAGAGAATCTAGGGCACAAGACAGGTTTGGGAAGCGAGTTTATACTTCAGAGATGTTTGCTCTGCAATCATTGAACTACTTGGCACATTTCAAAGGTACTTGATTAAGGAACTTTCAAGCTCCTAACCTGTTAAGGAACTTTCAAACTCCTTCCCTCTCTATACACAGAAAGTTCTCCACTCTGAGAAAGAGAGAGAGAAAGCAGTCTGTATTAATGCAGGTCATTATGGAAAGGTACATCACTCCAGCACTCTTAAGTAATGTTCTTTAATGCAGAGTTTCAACAGTTGCTACAGATAATTCCAATAAAAAATGAGCACTAGAGAGAACCACAGTAGTGGAACAAAGGTGTAACCTTCCACTACACTTCTCCACAGCTTATCTGCCACAAAACCAATGTGATCCCTTCAGTAGAGGCACCCATATGCCACACATGAAGTCTTTAGTAAACATTTACAAGACGAGTAGCACAGAAGCCTAAAGGTGGGAAAAATCTATGTAGATCCATGTTACAGAAATCCTGAAGGATGGCAGTCACTTCTACAATACAGACCTGGAAAAGGACAGCATTGGATTGCTCAGGGAAAGAAAGGGGAACCAGATCTTATCCCCTGTGTTGAGAAACCCTGAGGGTGTGGCAATGGACAATTTCTTCCAACCACTTTCTAATTGCAGTGCATATTCCAGGGAAGTCCAGCATGATAGCAGACAAACTGAACGGGTCCATCTTACAAAGTCATGAGTGGTCCCACAGCAACAAAGTGATGGACATGATTTTCCATCAGTGGGGCTAGCCTTGCTGTGATCTTTTTGCATCTCCCCTAAACAACAAGTGCAGCAGCTTATTTGCCTTAGTCCCCCCACTGGGGGAGTCACAGAGGGATACTCTACTCCACAATTGGCCCCCCTGTCTTCTATATGCTTATCCTCCAACTCCTTTAATTCCTAAATTAATTCAGAAAGCAGCCAGGTTGAGGAGCAAAGTCATCCTCATTGCACCTTACTGGCCTCGACAGATTTGGTTTCCCCTCCACTGGCCTCAGCTTCTGCATCCATCTTGGATTCTGGATCCAACTCCAGACCTTCTGTCTCACCCGACAGGCATGGTTCACCCAGACATCCCAAATCTGAAGCTGACTGCACAGTCTCTCCAATTCCATTAATAGCCAGGCAACCTAAGCTCTCTTTGCCTGTCCAGTCTATACTGTTATCTTCCCATAAATACTGTAAGAGGAA